>NW_020885034.1:455659-505636 GCF_003945725.1 Corapipo altera
TCATCCCACCCTCCCAGCGCGCTCAGACGGGGCGGGAGCTGCGCCGTCCCCCGCGGGGCACAGCGGGGTCCGCGGGCGGCCACGGGGGGTCTGCGGGTGTGGATGCTCGGGATGCTCGTCCTCTCCAGGCGGGAACAGTCGGTACCCCATCCCCTGGCGCGTGCGGCTAATTCCCGGTTTTCCCTCCCCTCTCCCGGGCTGTGCGCGGCTGTGGGCGCACACACGGGTGTTTGTGGAGTTGCCATGGAGCAGCAGAACAGCACTTTTGCTGCCCAGAAAACCTTTTTTTCCTAATTTCTTGGCCCTCTCCCGGTTCGCGCCGTGGGTGATGTAATGAGAGCTCGGTGTCTATGCGGTGTCCTGCTCCTGTGGAGTTCCACAGGAATGGAGAGCCCAGAGCAGAGGGAGCAGCCGCCATCTGTTTGAATAGATGGGTCCTAATGAATCTGTCAAAACCAACAAACGTCCTCGACAGAGGAATTTGGCCCCAAACACCTCCTGATGCCGCTGTCGGCAACCAAAAGACTCCCGGAGCGAGTCCTGCCTGTCACCCAGCCCCTGCTCGGAGCTGTAATTTATTCAGCCCAGCTCGCTTTTATTTCAGCTCTAATCTCAAGCCCAGGTTTAACACCTGATTTGCAGTGACTGCCTCCTGATTTCCCCACCGAAGGGCTGCTCTGAGGGCGGCTGAGCCGCCGCTGTGTCCTGAGCGTGAGCTGTTCCTCCTGTTACTCACCAGCAGCTCAGACCTTTTCCACCCACCAAGTTTGAGTGTTTCCCGTGGAGCAGCCGCCTCCCCCCGAGCACCCGCCGCGCTGTGTCGCACTAATTCGCCGGGTGCTTCACAAGCTTTGTCTCTCAGTGGCTTTTGGAGAGTGTTGGAAGTCGTCAGGATCCAGATGGGCTCCGTCGGGAATGCTAGCGGGACGGGAGCGGCGCTGGGAGCGGCTCGCTGAGCTCTGGCCGGGCTGGGCTTGCCTGGAACTCCGCGGGAGGAGAGGTGTGTGATCCTGTGTGGCTTTGCTGGACTCCAAGAGGATCTGCTCGGTGCCTGGGAAATCGAATTCCCCCATTGTTCAGCTGTAAAATAGCTGCACCAGGCCGTGATTGGCAAAGGACTGGATGCCCAGGTTGCTTACATCACGTAGGCAGCTGCCACCGAAATGACACACTTGATTGAAGGCCAAAAGAACCATATACGTAACTGCCTGTGATTAAGCTCCATATGATGCCTCAGAGCAAGTAAAAACCCCTCCTTCATCTCAGCTTGCTTGTAACGAGACAGCCGTTGCAGGGATATCATTTGGGTCATGTTGTGGCTTTTGGGGGATTTTTTGGGGTTGTTTTGGGCTGGGTTTTTTTTGCTTCTGGCTGTAAACTTCCATGACCTGCACCAATCTGCTGTTGCACCCTTGCGTGATGCCCCATGAGAGCCTGGTGCTGTAGGTGTGCTGATAGCTGGGAATACAGATTTTATCAGGTAAGAGCTCCCAATGCCATCTTTTTACCAAGGAATATTCCAGCTGGCTTCTTTTGGGGAGGGAGAGGGTCCTTGCATGTGCCCTGACCTGCGAGTGCGTGCGCTGGGACTTTGTTTCTGTGAAGGGTTTGGCAGGGGAAGGTTCATCTTTGCAGTTTTGGGAGTCCTGGTGGGGGCTTAACTGTTTCCTCAGAGGATGCACTGGACCTGTAGCCCAATCCTCTCTGCACTGCACCTGTAGATAAAGGCTCTGCTCTGGCTCCAGGGAGGAGGTCTGTGTGTCTCCGGGCAGAATCCGATCGGGAGGTGAGGGATGGGGA
Organism: Corapipo altera; assembly: GCF_003945725.1. Classification (NCBI taxonomy): domain Eukaryota; kingdom Metazoa; phylum Chordata; class Aves; order Passeriformes; family Pipridae; genus Corapipo; species Corapipo altera. Next base: position 457,460 of record NW_020885034.1, read on the forward strand.
AGGGTGGTGGATCCCGGCCAAATCCTGCTCCAGGTGAAGCTTCCAGGTGGTGTAAGGACCTCAAGGGTCTCTGCAGGGAGAGGTCTGCCCTGCAGGAGCTGGGCTCTGCTCCCGTGTCCTCAGTGGTGTGCAGACCTCACCTGCTTCTCACAACACCTCCCTTAAACTTTCCGGTGGGGCAGGATCAGGCCGGGGCTCGACCCCGCAAACGGATTTCAGCAGGGAACAAAAGCACTTTGCAAGCCCTGCTGTCGAATCCCAGGGCAAAACTTGGCTTGCAAAGGGGGGGGGGAAGCAAAAACCCACTTGAAGGGAAATAGTTGGCCCAAATTTAACCAAAACCTCCTTCCTGCCCTGTCTTGGCAGGGTGGGGAGTCGGGGTCGTGCCTCCTCGCTCCGAACTCACACTCTTCATTGTCATGCAGGTTTTGTCCAATCATGATGTGCTGGAGGATTGTGCTGGTGCAGCTTATTCCTTCCAGATCATGATAGATAGATACATAAATATAGATGCATTTCCAAACAACATTTTGGCGGCTGCTTGTCCAGGCTTTCCTTCCTCAGCCCAAAGCCCAGCCCAGTGTCGGGCTTTAAATGGCTGGTCCTGTGCGTCTCCCACAGCCTCCAGAAAACCTCCCCCTGTAAGTTCAACTGCAATGCAAATCTTCTCATTGTGTTTTGCTTTAAAAGCCTGGCTTGACCCATAGCAAGATGATGGTGTTGTGCATGTTTTACCTTCCAGAGTTGTCGTGAACCGGACAAAAAGCCCACTGAGAAACTGCTGGGCTTAGAAATACGAGCAAACATCCTTTTAGCCCATTTGTGCACATGGAACTTTTATTGATCTGGCACGAAATATGGCAGGCAGTCTGTTAGGAGATGGAAAATGAACCAGGCAGAGCCTTTTCAGCAAATGTTGGGGATGCTGAAAGGGTCTGAGAGCGCTCATTTTAACCAGGTGCCTTCTTAAGGTAAACTGAAAGGATTTTTTTTATGAGTCAGTTTTATTCAGTTTTATACAGTCCCCAGCTAAGATACATTGGTTAATTCAGCACTTAACTGGGGGGACTGATCATATGGAGAAGCTCTGCAAGGCTGGGAGGGTTTCATTGTTTTTTTAACCTGTGAATGTGGTTAATGTTAAAAGTGTAAGCACGAAAGTAAAGTAAATGCTGGGTATTATGCAATAGTTCTTGGGCTATCATGGAAAGAGGGCAATAGAAACAAACTGCTTTACAGGTCTGCTTTTAATTAAATGCAGCCCACTTTGATAAAAGCACTAAAATGTGAAAATGTTTCTCAGAATAAAGGCATTAAGCAGTGGCAATAAAAGCCACAGTCTGGATTTAGTCTGCTGAACCTGAAGTCCATGGGCAGGACATGGAAAATGTGGAGAAATTCAGTGGGTGGTTCTAAAACTGCCCTCTCATTCCTTGAACTTAATATCTGCTTGTGGAGGCTTGCTGGGCATGATTGGATATACATTTTTACAGCATGATAAAAGAAACCCTTAAACATCTGCACTGCATGTTGTCCTCAGGTCTGCTCACAGCTGAGGCTTCCAGGCAGCTCAGACCTCCCTTTTCCAGCCATTATCGAGCCATCTAACCTGGATGGGGGGTTTGGACCGATGCTGTTTGTTGCCTGTAACCTTCCCCTGCTCTGTTGGCATCTCAGCAGCTTCAGGGGGTGTCTCCTGAGGTTCAAAGTGGGTGACAAGGGGCAGAAGCTGCCAGGTTTGTGTCTGAACCCCAGCAGTGAGCGATGCCCAGCGGCGCTGGGGGAGCTGCTGCTCTGGGGCTTTCTGAGCCATCCCTTTTCCTTCCCCTCCTGTTTATTGAAGTCCTTCCCCTCCTGTTTATTGAAGTCCTTCTCCATGGTCTCTGCAGAAGGGGGTTGGATATTTAGAAATGCACCAAGCCCCAAAATGGGGCTGCTTTGCCTTTTAAATCGATGCTGGGTTTGCCTGTGGTCACTCAGGTCCTGGAGGAGGCTCGTGTGGGATGACACAGGTGACAGTGCTGTGGGCATGTGTGTGCAGGGAGAGCTCCCTGTGCCAACAGTTTCCTTGGGATCTCTTCATCCTGGGTGCTGGCACATTAAACATTAATGTGAGCGAGCCTGAGGAGCTGGAACATTGTCCAGTCGAGGAAACGGCCGCTACTGACGTCCTGCACCAGCTCCACTTTGGCTTTGTTCCTTCCTAACCCAAATTCCCTGGGTTTGGACTCCTCCCTGCCCAGGCCTGATCCTGCAAACAGGTCAGTAGGGCAGAGCCTCCCTGAAGACGAGGATCCTCTTTAACGAGCTCCTCTGCACCCTCTTCTGTTTGCAGGACCGCGGCTGTTTGCTCAGATCCCAGAAGGGTTTGAGGGGTCACCTCACCCTACAGAGCCTCAAAATGCTGAGCACACAGCTCAGGGGAGCACTGCTGCTCCCACCCTGTCCCACTGCAGGTAACTGGAGTGGCTGTGGCTCCTGAGGGGGAAGTGTGTCCCATGGGCACATGTTTAAAACCTGGGCGTGTTTGTGCTGCTGATTGGCACCTTCTCAAAGGGTTTCAGGACGGATCCAGAGGCTCCCAGGGATGTCACAGTAATGTGTTCTTTGAGGTATATTTATATATTCAGCCTTGATCTTGGATACTCTGCTCTGACCCCTTTTAAAAGCAGCAGTTGAAGAAAAATGGCCTCTCCACACTCTTTTTTCCCCTTGGATATTGTTGACCTCTTCCAGGGCACTGATTTCCCCCTGGCACATCAACTACTATGCAAATGAGATTCCAACTAGTTGATCAGCCCTGCCAGGTATTAAGGTTGGGAACAGCCAGCGCCAAAAGCAAATCCCAGGAAAAAACAAGCAAATGAAGTCTCCAGAACTGTTTCCAATTATTCAGCCTTGCTGCTTCTCCTTATGTTTCAAGAAGAAACATGTAAATCTCTCTGGGTCGAGCTTGTTTACAGAGTGCTTGTGGGTTTAAAATCCAGCCAGCATCAGGTTTCTGTTGTACATTTCCTGCAAATAAATGCTGAAATAAAAATAAGGATGCTGTAATTTGTGCCACCCCAAGAGCTAAATATTGTGCTCCGGCAGGAAATGAGCGTTTGGGTTTCTTGGAGCAGCTTTACTATTCCCAATCTTCCAAAGACCAGGAGCTTGCAAGGAAGAACTCATACAGACTTGGGAATTAAGGCTGTGGATGATGAGGTGCTCCAGCACATGCTCAGATCTGGCTGATTCCAAGTGCTTCCCAGATCTTATCCCTTGGAGAAGGTCCACTCCCAGTGAATGCACATGTAGGGGGGTCACTGAGGTTTGGGGGTTAGTTACAAACTCTTGCCATAAACAGCTAAATAGTGCAGTGGTTGGTGTTAAACAGCTGCTCTGGATGGATAATGGATAGACAGATGAATGGATTCATTCCCAGGTCACATTTGCCAGTAGTGCTGCAAGTCCTGTGTGTCCAGAGGCAGCTGATACTCCGTTTTCTGCAGGAGTGAAATCCTGAGCACAACAGTCTCTGAACCCTCTCTCACCACAGCCTGGTCCTGGTTTAGTGCTAGTTAATAACCAGCCTGGAAGTGGTTCTGGAAGCTTCTTGTTGGGACAGGTCTTTGTTTGGGTCAGTTGACCCTCTCCCAGCAAGAGAACTGGGATCCTCTTTGTGAATCCAGATCCTCTTTGTGCAAAACTGGATCCTCTTTGTGTGAATCCGGATCCTCTTTGTGTGAATCTGAATCCTCTTTGTGTGAATCTGAATCCTCTTTGTGTGAATCTGAATCCTCTTTGTGTGAATCTGAATCCTCTTTTGGGGAATCTGAATCTTCTTCGTGTGAATCTGGATCCTCTTTTTGTGAAACTGGATCCTCCTTGTGGATCCAGATCCTCACTGTACATCTGGATCCTCCTCTAAAGCTGGGCCATCCTATGTGCTTGAAGACACTTTTCCAAGGAAATTAATAGCCCTGAATGTTTGCAGTGGGGAAGTGCTTGGAGTGTGCCTTGATTTGACTCTTGCACTGAGATCCACCTCAATTTATATGAGAGTTAATTACCTTCTACTCGTTTATACGTGTTGGTGGCTCCAGTTCTCAGAGCTCCCAGGGAACTTTCTGCAGGAACCATCAGCTCTTGCTTTTAAAAACCCAACCCTCACCAGATGTCTAAAAGCCTATTTTATAGGAGAGAACTCCCATATTTACTGGGAGTAATTAATTGTCCCGTTAAAAACCCTAAATATTTTGGCATTTCATTAATAATAAGTAACCAAGAGGCTGTTTGGAGCGCGTTATTTTGTTAAATCCGCTGTAAAAATGGTCATTATTGATAGATTTCATGTTTATAATTACTCCTGCGTGACGCACTGGGCCTGTTATGAATAATCCATTGTATATTGTTTTCGGAACTCGGATGTTTGCTCAGTGTGCTGGGGGTGCCAGGAATCGCTGCTGCTGATGTCTCCCTGCCTGATTTATGCCTGGGAAGGGAACTGGACACGAGTAAATGAACAGAAGCTCGGAAAACTCCCCTCCAGACACACTCAATAAGCAAACAGCAGTTGTGAGTGGAGGAGAAAAGGAGAGCAGGGAAATGTGTGAGGGAGATGCACAAGAACATTTCCTCCCGGCCTGGCCGTGCTCTTCTTTAGCTCAGCTAAAAGCTCAGGGAGGCTTTTTTTTTTCTCCCAGCCAACAAAGAGCACCATCAGTTAGTTCTTTGTGATCTTCTCGTGTTCTGCTCAGAAAAACACGAGCCAAGTGTTGCAGAAAGAGAGGAACCCGAGCTTTTTGTGTTTGAGCAGCCAGGACAGCAGGGGGGGTCGGTGTGACGGGCTGGGAGGTGCGGGGGTGATGGGACAGAGCCTCTCCTGCACCTCTGCCCTCAGCTGGTCGCTCATTTAAACCTCTCAGTGTTGACTTTGTCGTCCCCCCATTGCCTGAGTGCTGGGGGAGCCGATTGCAGCCTCCCCAGGGGCAAAGGTTTCACTCCCAAACTGATTCTTTTTGTGTTTCCAGGTGAATTATGAGAAGGGGAAAGAGAGGAAGGCTTGGAGGGTTTTGTTTTGTGGAAGGGAGGAAGGTTTGAGGGGTTTTGTTGTGTGGAAGAGGAAGGTTTGGAGGTTTTTGTTGTGTGGAAGGGAGAAAGGTATGGAAATTTTCAGCAGGAGAGGAGACATGAGCACAACAGTCTCTGAACCCTCTCTCACCACAGCCTGGTCCTGGTTTAGTGCTAGTTAATAACCAGCCTGGTGGTTCTGGAAGCTTCTTGTTGGGACAGGTCTTTGGGTCAGTTGATCCTCTCCCTGCAAGAGAACTGGGATCCTCTTTTCGTGGATCTGGATCCTCTTTGTGTGAATCTGGATCCTCTTTGTGTGAATCTGGATCCTCTTTGTGAATCTGGATCCTCTTTTCGTGGATTTGGATCCTCTTTTTGTGGATCTGGATCCTCTTTTTGTGGATCTGGATCCCTGTGAATCTGGATCCTCTTTTAAAACTGGGCTCTCCTGTGTGTCTGCTGCCAGGGAGCCCCCGGGTGGGCACAGGGTGGGCATCACTCCCCTTGCAGTGTTACCTGGACAATTTGGGCAGAGAAGATGAAATCCAGGTGAGGTGGAAGTGCTGAGGGAGCTGGAAGGTCCATGAGCTGCCCGTGTTCTGCTCTCAGCCCCTCAGCAGCTCCAGCTTCACAGACTCCTGGTTTTTAAGGCCCAGGAGGAATGTCAGAAACGTGGAAAACAATCGATCACAAGCTGTTCTCACCCTGTTAGCTCCAACACCTGCTTGTGCTTGGCTGAAGTGCATCTTCCACGAGGCATCAGGGCTTGTCTGGGACCAGACAGGACGTGTCACTCCCTCTGCTCGTTTGTTCCAGTGGTTAATCACCCTTGCCATTAAAAACTCGGCCTTAATTTCCAATTTGCACATTTGCAGCCTTCAGCTTCCCACCACAGGAGCCCTGCACCGGGAGATTTTACAGCTGTTTTTTTTTTTTTTAGCCTGTGTTGGTTTTCTCTCATCAGCTCTTCCCTCCTGAAATGGTCTTTTTTTTGGGAGGCCCCTGGGTGATGAACACCACGGGCCTGTTGTCTTGTGGAGGAGGTGGACCCACAGGAGGGAACAGGACACACTGCAGCCCCCCCAGGGACAAAAGTTTCATTTCCAAACTAATTTTTTCGTGTCTCCAGGTGAATTATTAGAGGGAGGAAGAGAGGAAGGCTTGGAGATTTTTGTTGTGTGGAAGAGAGGAAGGTTTGGAGATTTTTGTTGTGTGGAAGAAGGAAGGTTTGGAGATTTTTGTTCCCCCTTTTTTTTTTTTTGACTTTTTAATATCAGCTCAGAGGCTTCTTCCAAACCAACTGTGATTTATATGAAGATGTAATTTTGGACTAACCTTGGCTAAACACAGCTGGGGGCAGCAGCATCAGCAGCTGCATCTCAGTGACAGAAAGTGGGAGAGGGCAGCAAAAATCTTGGGATTTCTGGCTGCAAAAGTTGAGGATGAGTTTGGGAGCTAAGAAGAGCCTGGGGAAAAGGATGAAATGCTGGTGAGCGGGTTATGATGTTTCTTTAATTAGGTTTAAGCCCATTTTGGGATGGAAAGGGGTCTTTATCCCTGGAGATGCAGAGCTATCAGGTCCTTGCAGCCCTTTCCTCCTGGCAGTTTAAGCTGAGGATCAGCCCAGGCCACGGTTAAAAACACCAAACAACAACTGTGGTTTAAAGCTGTCCCACTGTGTCCTCACATGTTCAGCTTGCAGAAGGAGATGTGTGTGTTTTATACTTGACCTGGCATCCTCAGCTCTCCCTTTCTGCCAGGATTCAAAGGCAGATGTGAAGCATCACTTGTTTAGTGACGTGGTGTCTTTTAAAGTGACCTTCCCCTTCTTTTTTATTCCGAATTTACTGCAGAAGGTGGGGGAAGGAGGGAGGGGAAAAAAACAGCACAAAATCTTCTGAAGCTCCTGTTGCTCAGTAGTCCTTGAACCTGGAAGTTGGTGGCTCCTGAAGTGCCTTACATTACATTAGACTTGTCACTCAGATCTTGTTTTCTGCATTTCAGAAGGTGTTTGGTTTTGTTTTTTTTTTTTTCTCAGTTCCATTGTTGAATGCTGAAAACTGTCTGTTTGTAAAGCCTTTTTTGCCCAGTGATCACTTCATTGCTGGTACGTGCCAGCAACAGCTCCAATTTCTTGGTCATTACCTGAACCAGGGGAATATTTTCCTGGTCTTATGCCAATAAATAATCAGATCCAGCACAAATGCCACGTTCAGGAGGATGAGGGCACTGGGTCTGTGAAGGGTCAGGGCTGAAAGTGTCCCCAGGGCCCAATTTTAATCTGTACCTGTATCACCCCCAGCAGCTGAGCCGTGAATCTCACATGTGTGTGATCCCTGTAAAAGGGATGAAATGAATCTGGATGGATTAATTTGCTGAAAGCCCCATGTGTGCCTGTGCTGGTTCCAGCTTTTGCCAGCCATCCATGCTCCCAGGCAGTGGGAGCACTCCTGTTTTCCAGAAAAACTCTTTCAGAGGCAGCTTTAGGGCTCACCTGCAGTCACAGCCCCACGACTTTGCATCACAGTCTGAGGAAATTTGGCTTCCAAAAGTGGCCCAGGGTATTTATTTCTCTGTGACCAACTGGGAGCAGGGAGGCTCTTGCCTTTCTCTCCCTGCAATAGATCTGTTTATATACAGCCCAAATGTGCCCTTTCCGTGTTTTTTTGGGGGGTTTGATACCAATTTATTGGTATCAAATTGGATCTATTTTAGGGCTTTCTTTTAAGGCTCTCTATGTACCAGATCTTATTTTTCCCCATCCCAAGGTACCTTCCAAGGGCCCCTTTTATTGGATTTGGAGCTGCAGATCAAACCATCTGCCTGAGCCCTCAGCCCTGTGTCTCTTTACCCACCTGAGCTGACACTGATTAAAACAAGACTCTGCATTTTATTGCAGCAGCTGAAACCTTCACACCTTCCAGAGCTCTGCATCCTCAGAGCTCCTCCCAATGCCAAAAGGAGCCTCTTTGAGCCCTTCAGGCTTTTTCTGTGGCAGCTTGGGTTCATATTGCATTTGAGGTGCCAAGTTTGTGTACAAAATAAATTAAAAAAAATAAAAAAAAAATCTTTAAAGCTATTGTTGGCAACAGGGAATGCAGGTGATAAGGGACAAAGTGACTTAGGGCTCTTCCTAGCAGAGGGATGTTGCCAAAGCCACATGTCTGCAGTGAAGCACTTGAGTTGTCTTCCCTTAACTATATTGGCTACAAACACGAATATTTAGTCCAACTCAGTCTCTCCTAAGCCAGAGATTAATCCACGACCTTGGAGAGAGGGAAAGGACTAGTGCATGGACAGCAACAAATGGAAAAAGGAGCAGGAATAGCGATGGGAAGCCAGTGGTGTCCCCTGGCTGGTGTGTCGTGCCCAGAGCAGGGAGGATCAAACAGCCCAGGAATTTCCCAGGTGATGCTCAGGGCTCTGTTTGCTCTGCCCTTCCCCTTGGATCCAGCTGGATATCACACAGAAGATAATGGCAGTGCTCCAGCCCCGGGGAAAAGGGGATCCTCTCCTCAGAAGTCACTGCTCTTCTTTGCTTTACATGTTGAAACGTTGCTGTGCCCAGGGAGAAGCATCTTTAACACCGGTGCTTCAGCTGATGAATTTTTAAAGGGTTTGAAAGTGAACTGAGGGATTTTACAGCTACTCTCTTCCAGCTTCCCAACCATCTGGTTGCTTCACAGATTTTCTGTGGATTCCTGTATTTCTTTCAGCCCGTTTCCCTAAGAAAACAAAGCTTTTGCTGTTGTGCTGCTCGTGTGTGTTTGTCCACCCATATCCCTGTGTTTCCTTGAACTTTCTGCTCAACCTCAGCCAGATTTGTGGGAGAGGTGGAAATCTCAGTTTTACCCTCATCCCACGTTTCCATCATTTGTTTGACACCCTGTGGGGATGGTCAACATCCAGCCTGGGGAGCTGCTGGCCCAGGTTGTTGCAACCTTCCTGGACCCCCAGAATTCCAGCTGATAAAGGCAAATGCACAATAGTGGCCGGGTGGGACACCCAAACAGCTGTGTGTTATCTACTTGGAGATGTTAAACCAAGAAGTTAAACCAGGATCAACTCCTGGACATCATTTTGTGCTGCACTTAGGAGGGAGTTTAACAAGAAACCTTTTCCAAGTTGGTAACTCCCAAGGGAGATCCAGGATAAATACAAATTAATCCTGATCCCATCTCGTTGATGATACTTGAGCTAAACCTTCCAGTTGAATGTTCGTGTGGATTTTGGGTCTGGAAGCCTTTTTAGAAAGCTGGGGAACGATGCAAACCATGGGAGGACATGTGAGCAGCGTGGAGATGTCTTTTTTTTTTTTATCCTGATGGCAAATTGCTTATGAACACCTTCTAAAACCTCCTAAATGTGGCTGTGCCGAGAGGCAGGAGCGGGGCTGGCAGAGCTGCCACCCGGCATTCCGGGGGATGGAACCTGCTGGGGAGCTTGGCACAGGCACTGCAACCTTGGCAAGGTACCATGGTAACGTTTCCAGACACATGTTTATGGGTTCTTTGAGGCCTTTTTGGTTAAATGTCAATGTTTTCATGAGATTATTCGAGGAGATTTCACTGCTCCAGAATCCCACTCTGCCTTTCGGGCTGAGAGTTGCTCCATGGAAAATCACAGAACCCCAGATTCACAGGATCCCAGGATGTTCTGAGCTGGAAGGGACCCCCAAGGATCATCAGTCCAACCCTCAGCCCTGCACAGGCCCAGCCCCAAGAGTCACCCCCTGTGCCCCAGAGGATCAGCCAAACCCTCCCTGAGCTCTGGCAGCCTTGGGGCTGTGCCCACTGCCCTGGGGAGCCTGGGCAGTGCCCAACCAGCCTCTGGGGGAAGAACCTTTGCCTGAGATCCAACCTGAGCCTGCCCTGACACAGCTCCTGCCATTCCCTGGCTGCTGTCCCTGGTCCCCCCAGAGAAGATGTGTCTGTCCTGGCTGCTCAGAGATGGAGAGCAAAGCTCAGGGTTCAGTTCCCTGCTTGTTGTACAGTTCTGGGAACGGGGCAGGAGCTGAGGGGCATCTGCCCTAGTCCCATTCAGGCCATCTGCCCTGCTCCCAGCCAGGGGAGAGGAAAATTGCTGCAAATTTAACACATTGGAGAGGTAGAAACCCTTTGGCTCATTGCAGTCCAGCACCGAGCCCTGGGCAGGGCATCACCCCAGTGTGGGATGGATCCCATCAGCACCAGGTCACTCATGCTCTGAGCTTACCCAGGGCCTCACCACATGAAGGTTTCTGTGTTTCCAACATGGACATTTTGGTGAAATTCAAAATGAGCCTTTCACAGAATCCCAGGGTGGTTTGGGTTGGAAGGAACCTCACAGCTCATCCAGTTCCACCCCCTGCCATGGGCAGGGACACCTTCCACTACACAGGGTTGCTCCAAGGCCTTGAACACTTCCAGGGATGGGGGATCCAGCCTGGACTGATCTGGCTGTGCTAGGACAGGTCTTTTTTTTCCAGACAGGCATCAGGCACTTGCATAATTCCCCTGAAGCTTTACACGGATTTCAACCTCGAGTGCTTTGCAAAACCTGGTGCTGTGTTTCATGAGCTCTCCCACAGCCCACCCTCCCTGTGCCCCTTTTTGCTGTTTTCTCTCCCCTTTCAGGCCTGTTTTTGGCCTCAGGCTCCTCTCTGCAGGTTGCTGAGCGTGTCTGAGGTGCAGCTGCACATCCTTGTTGGACACCCAGCACAGGAGCTGCTGCTGGTCCAGTTCTGAGCATCCCTGGTTCAAACTGGAGGCAAGTTGAGAGCTGCTGAATTCCAGCAGCTCTGCAGGTTTTCTGTGGAATGATATTAGATTTTTAAAAAAAATAATACATACCTGGGTGGTAGAATTGAATCCTGGATTTTTCTCCCCAGGGTATCACGGGTCTCCTCCAGCACTAAAACACATTCCAGGGTCCCAGGGAGCTGATTTTAAACACTCCAGCCCTCAGGGGAGATGCATTGTCATTTTTTTTTTTTTTTTTTACTGCTTGTAGAAGCAAAGGCAGGGAAAGTGATTTAAGAAATGCTTTAGTGAACTTAACTCCAGGGTTTGCTGCTGCTCCAGTGCTGGGGGAGCTCAGGGAGGGAGCACAACCCCAGGGCTGGGGCAGGGGGTGCTGGGTCCATGCCCAGCCCCACAGGCTCAGCACACTCTGGGTTTGCAGTGCAAGCCCATCCCCATTTGGATTTAAACCCCTTTCATTCAACAAGGATTTGAAAACCCTGTTGATGGATGCTGTGATTTTTGAGGTTGTCCTGTGCAGGGCTCGATGGTCCTTGGGGATCCCTCCCATCTCGGGATATTCTGTGATTCCCTGGGATGTTTTTCAAGAGAAAACAAGGATCTAGCATTCCCTGAATACTTTGTGGTGGGCCTGGAAACTAAGAAAGGTAAAATTCCCACCTTAGTGCTGAGAAAAATATGTCAGAGCCAGCAAGAGATCCCAAGGAAACACATTAATTGGCAAGTGCTGGGAAATTACAGATGTGCTTAATGAAAAAGAAAACCTTGTTTACGGTTTCTAACGTGCTGCTGAAGGAACTGGCTCCCAAATAAAAATACTTAAAGTTACGATTAGGATTTATTTACATAATTACTGCCAGAGAAATTCCAGGGACGTGCTGAGCAGTGCAAGAGAAGCCTCATGGCTTTTCCTCTTTGCTTCCCAGTGTCTCCAGGTTATTTTGCTCTTGGGGAGTCTCTCGAAGCTGTTCCTGACTCAGTGAGGCAAGAAGGCATTTGTTACAAAATTAATTCATATATATGTGGATATAGATTTGTTTTATTGACTGTGGTAGGAACATATGGCTGAGTAAGAGCCAGATCATCCTTGTAATTGGAGTGCTGGCTGGAGAAGGATTCAGGAGGTGGCACTTATGGCAAGGCAAGGATGTTCCACGGCTACAGCGAGGATGCCCTTGGAGTTTGTTTCCAAGGGGCCGTGACCCCCAGGGACGTGAGGGAGTCGTGCCAAAGCATAAATTGATATTAATGGTGGGTTTCAAACCGTGCCCAGGGTGTCCAGGCCACCTTCCAGCCCCTGCAGAGCCCCTGGGCCGGATCCCAGGGGATGTTGGTGTGGCTCTGCTGATTTATATCCGCTGGAAACATGGAACAGAAAGGCCCACAATGGGTTTGTGCTGCCTGGATCCAGCCAAGGGGATGACAAATCTCCCTCTTAATATTTCAATTGACTTTGGCAAACTTGCCTCTTTCTTGTGTATCCTAAATCAATGTGTAAGTGCTGCTGACAGTAATTCCCACTTTTGTCTGTGCAGATGGCTGCCCTTCACTCTGCTGCCGTGTTTATACCTGCGAAGTTTGCAAACACTCTGCTGCTCCAGCCTCCTATTGAGCAGTATTTTTCCTTCCCTGTCATAGTTGGGAGGTGAAAATGTTCTTTGTTGGGCCTTGCCCGAATGGGAATTTTCTTCTTTCTTCTTCTCACTGAAGTCTGGAGCCCAGGAACTGGTGGTGACGAGCACCTCGCTCAGGGAGGGTGCCCTGGGTGGGGGGTTAAACCACCTCAGGGGTCTGGAAGCTCCAGAGCAGGGTCTGAGAGATGGTTTCCAGGCTCTTGCAGGGCTTTGAAAGTTGTGCTTCTGAATCTAGTTGGGGATGTTGCATCTCTGGGATTGTCCAAGGCCAGGCTGGAGCAGCCTGGTCTAGGGGAAGGTGTCCCTGCCCATGGCAGGGGGGTAGAACGAGATGAGCTTTAAGGTCTTTTCCAACCCAAACCATTCTATAATTCCATGATCTTATGGAATCTTTTTAAATTTTTTAATTGCATGTCAATGCAGACCCCTGTGCACTATGAAACTATTACCAAGAAGCAAATCTGGAGGCTGAAAGCTGCCATATGAGTGCTAGAGATTCCTCTTTTCCTGCTGCTCTGTCTCTGCTCACTCTTCTTCATTACCAGGAAGCAGCAGCTGCATTTTTGTTTGTTTAGCTCCTCTCTCAGACACTCAATCAAACCTGGAGCCCATCAGTCACGCGCCAACCTTGCCGGGGATGCTTCGGCCCAGCTACTCCCTCAAGGCACACACTGCTGTTGTACCATTCCAGCAAAACAGGGCCAAATAATTCCAACAAACCATTCTTTTCCCTTTCCTCTCGTTCCCAGGGAGAAGATGCCATTCCACCATGTGACAGCTGGCTTGTTGTACAAGGGCAACTACCTGAACCGCTCGCTCTCCGCCGGCAGCGACAGCGAACAGCTCGCCAACATCTCCGTGGAGGAGCTGGATGGTGAGCAAATCCGGGGGGTTTCCCAAATTGCTTTTCCAAATTCACCCTCTCCATGGTGTTGTCACGAGGTGTTCTCCCTGGGGAGCGAGGAGGAAGGGATGGCTCAGCAGGTCAGGCACAGGAAAAGGTCCCCGAGCGAAGTTGCGTGGAGAGCTGGGCAGTGATTTTAGGCTCGGATTTTGTCCTTCTGAGAGGCAAGAAGGACAAAGTCAAGAAGGCAGCTTTTTGAGACAGGAAGGCTGCATTTTGTGGGCAAAAGTGCAAGAGAAAATTTAGGCTAATGTGTATTGCAAAGATGCTTTTAGCTTTCCTGGAACCTGCAGAGCTGAGTCTATCCCTTCCAAGTCGTCTCGTTTGCTTTGTGGGCTTTCAAAAGTGAGGTTTCTCTGTGTCTCAGTATAACAAGATGCACGGAGGCAGCTTGTGGCTTAAGAAGCTGGGAAGGGCTTTAAAATTCCCTTTCACAGGTCAGTGATTGGGAGCACAGACTGGCCTCAGGCTGGCAAAGGCCATCAGGGGGGTTATCCACATCTGCTGCCTGTAGGATCCCATCATTTTCTCCCTGGTTGTTGCTAATCCCTCCTGCCCTGCAGACAGGATGTGTGGCCAGGTAGACTCCCAGTCTGGTTTGTGGTGGGAAGGTCTCCTTTGTAGATGATTTGTGGCTCCTCAGGGTCGTTTCCAAGCAAAAGTTAATATTGTGGACAGCTGGGCTTTGAGTGCTGTGGAACAAACTGAAGCTCTTGGGTTGCTTCCCAGTGGACATTTGGTACAAGCCATGATCATAATGAGTGGCCTCGATGGAGAACTTCAGGAGGAAATGATCAGGGGAAGGGTGCAAGGGGGAAATGGTCCTTCCAGGGCAGGCTGGAGGAAGTTTGGCAAACATTTCTTCTCACCCTCCCCCTCTTCACGTGTGCTTTTGTAAATCAGAGCTCGGTTTACAAGCCTTTGGATTTGGGTTTGTGAGCTTTGAATTAACTTATCTTTGGTACAAACAGGGTTTTCTCCTCTCTAGTGAGTGAGAAGGCAGCTCAGGGGAGAGATGCAACATGAGGAACCACTTTAAGGGCAGCTCAGCTCAGACCCCAGGACTGACTAGGGCCTGTCCTGGGCTCTTCTGGGACACAGGAGCTTGGCTTGAAGATTGAAGTTCAGCTGAACTGAGGTGAATTAGCTTCTCTGCATCCTAGAGATGCCAGCCTGTGTTGCAGGTGAAGCTTTGCTGTTGTCCCTGTGACAGGAGGTGGGGTCAGGTCCTGCAGTTCATTCCAAATGCAGACAACAAGGGGGATTTTGGTTATGCCAACCCTGGTCAGAGCACAGCTGCTGTGACTGGGATTTGCAGACAACTGTCAAGAGCTGATCCAAGGGGTGGTGTTTGGTCAAAGGTTGCACTCAATGACCTTGAAAGTCTTTTGCAACCTTGATAATTCCATGATTCCATGACTCTCTGAAGTGGCATCAGGGCTGGAACCCACTGTCAGGGCTGGAACCCACTGTCAGGGCTGGGACACACTCTCAGGGCTGGGATACACTGTCAGGGCTGGGACACACTCTCAGGGCTGGGACACGCTGCCAGGGCTGGGACACACTCTCAGGGCTGGGACACCCTGCCAGGGCTGGGACACGCTGCCAGGGCTGGGACACACTGCCAGGGTTGGGACACGCTGCCAGGGCCATCCCATCCCACCGGGGATACTCCTCCCTGGTTTGTCTCCCTGCTCTTTGCACGGCAATGACCTGTGGCTGGACGTGGGAAGGCAGCCCAGCTCATCTCCATCCTTCCCGTGCCTCCCTGACCCGCGCT
Organism: Corapipo altera; assembly: GCF_003945725.1. Taxonomy (NCBI): domain Eukaryota; kingdom Metazoa; phylum Chordata; class Aves; order Passeriformes; family Pipridae; genus Corapipo; species Corapipo altera. Next base: position 472,574 of record NW_020885034.1, read on the forward strand.
GGACTCTCTGCAGGCTCCACAAACCCTCTGCCATCCCTTTTCCCTGCGGGGTGGGAGCAGCAGCTGCGGGAGAAGAGCCCCACCTTCCCCAGCACTCCAGAGGCTGCGGAGCGCGGCTCATCTCCCTTAATTAAGGCAAATGAAGTGAGTTAGGTGTGAAGGAGCTGCCCGAGTCGCTGTTAATGCGAGTCCCGCTCCCATCCAGCGTGGCCGGTGCCCCATTAGCGCCGAGCTCCGAGCGGGAGCGTTCATTCAGCTCCGGGCACAAAGAGCATCCCCCTCGTTCTCCGGGAGATTTAACTAATCAGCCATTTATTTCCTGCCTGTTAAGCACAGGGCTTCCTGCTAGAATTCAGCCCGATTATTTTCCTGACAGCCCTGTGCTCCACAAGCCCCTCTTCTTCGAGGGCTTTGTGGCTCTTGCCAGGAGGACGTGCCCCGGTTCTGAGGAGAGCTCAACCTCAGGCCATTTTTTTCCACCTGCAAACACAGAAGTGACACCAAATTGATTCGTGTCTGCTAAAGCCAGAGCAGCATAAGAAGCTGCAGAGAGTTTTCTGTGTGCCAGCCAGCAGCACACAGCCTCTGGAATTTATGTTTAATATTAAGGCAGCGTCTCTGTCTTGCTGTGCTTTGTCACTAATACCAGATCAGTGCCTGGATGTGCTGGTAATTGGGGAAGGTACCACTGTTCACTGCCCAACCTAAAACAGAATTAGTCTTTCTGCCTCTAAGCATAAACTGTCTGAGGGTGAGTAACAAAATGTTCTTCCTTGAGAAGTTAATGTCAGGGTATGGGAGCTTTGTGGATATATCAAGCTGTGATAGCTCGATGCCAATAACATATTTGCATTTAATCTTACAGGGTTGGGAAAGAGATGCCAAAATTCTCCTTGGTTTCTTTTTCAATGAGATTTTGCTCCTGAGGGAGTTCCAGCCTATTGAGAAATTCCAGTCACACATATTAAATTATGAAAGGTTTGAAGCTGGGGAAGTCAGTGGGAATTTTCTATAATGTTCCCTCTGCGCTCAGGACTCCAACAAGTGCCTGATCTGTCGGGGTTTTTCCAGCAGGTTTTTTGTTTTCCACGTCTAGCATTGCATGTCTCAGCACTTGGGGAAGGATTTCTGGAATTGTGGGCTCTGGGATGCTGCAGGATCTGTGCAGCCTGACTGGAATACAGGCTGGAATACAGGCTGTCTCCCTGCAGTGAATACTGAGTTCTCCGTTTGCAGCCTGAGGGTGATGGATAATATGGAGATCAGGGAATGAAAAATAGTTCTGGCTTCAAGTAATGTAAGAGAAAAGGAGTCCAAGTTTCGGGATGGACACCCAGTGTGCTTAAGGTGCTGCTCTGCCTCTTCTCTGACTGCTTGTTTTTCAAAGAAATATTTCAAATTTAGGAACAAGTTGGGTTGGAAGGGACCTTAAAACTCATCCAGTTCCACCTCCTGCCAGGGGCAGGGACACCTTCCACTAGCTCAGGTTGCTCCAAGCCTGGTCCAACCTGGCCTTGGACACTTCCAGGGATGGAGCACCCACAGCTTCTCTTGGAATTCCACCCCAGCCCCTCACCACCCTCACAGGCAAGAATTCCTTTCCAGTATCCCATCTAACTCTGTCAGTGGGAAGCCATTCCCCCTTGTCCTGTCCCTCCATCCCTTATCCCCAGTCCCTCTCCAGCTCTCCTGGAGCCCCTTTAGGCCCTGGAAGGGGCTCTCAGGTCTCCCAGAGCTTTCTCTTCTCCAGGCTGAACAATCCCAGTTTTCCCAGCCTGTCTCCATAGGTGAGGTCCTCTTACCAGCTCTGGACTTGCTCCAACAATTCCACGTCCCTCCTTCATTGGGGGCACCAGAACTGCCCACACTATTCCAGGTGGGATCCAACGGGAGCAGAGTAAATTTCCCCCTCTGAAAACTTCCCAGACTTCCATCAGCCATCTGTCAACTTGAACTGGGCTCTGGTTTTTTCCATCCTGCTTTAAACACAGTTCTGGCAGCCAGGGAAGAGGCTGGAGAGATAACAGGTCACTGCTGATGCCTCTTCTATTCCGAGCAGCCACGCTGCTATTTGTGGTTCTCTTTGTGGCTCTGTAGTAGTGTGAGGGTGTTTAGGAGCTGTCACTGTCACAGAAGGAGAATTAACTTGCACAAAGCCATATTAGGAGCTCCTTAACTTTGTTAACAACCACCAAATGACGAAGTTGGAAGTGGCAGCACATCCATAACCTGCCTCTGAGGGGCTGTGAAGCACGGCGGGGTTTTGGATCGGAGTTATCGCCGTGTGCTCAGAGGTTTCTGGGCATGAGATTATAAATCAAGGCTGGGAGGGGCTGGTTTTATACACTAAGGCTGGGAGGGGCTGATTTTCTACATTAAGGCTGGGAGGGGCTGTTTTACATATAGATTTCCTGGCTGGTGTTGGGTGACATGGAACTGTGGCGTGGTTTGTGCCGACTCTGCGGTTTCCACGTCCCTCCTCAAACCACCTCCCGTCCTCACGTTCGGAGTATTTTTAATAAAAAAAGTGGTGGATGGAAATAATCACATCGAGCTTTGAGTCATCCACCTCCATAGGCACTATCTAAAGGGTATTGTCAGGAGGCAAAAACATTCCCATAGCAGGAATGTGACAAATATCACCTGAAGGGAGGCACATGCGTGAGAAGCAGGCTTTGCAAAAAGTGCCTGGGAGATGTGAACCAGTCAGTGCCTGGCAGAGAAACCCCAAAGCTGAACCACAGCAGCAGCTATTTGTCCAGAAAGACATCAAGAGAAATCCTTACCTGCCCCAGATTCCTTTGAAATCAGCAGGAGAAAATGGTGCTGCAGGACAGCTCTTGGCATCTGGGGCTGCAGGTCACGCAGCTCCCGCCCCGGGAGGTGGGTCTGTGGTGTCTGTAAGGGTTTTTCTAGGCTGGGAGAGGTGTTTTTTGGCTTGAAGGTTGAGCTGCATCTCCAGTTTCGCCTGCCTGAACTGGAGATGTCAGCAGAGCAGCACGTGGAATGGGGCAGAGCTGCTGCCTGCAGGAGCTTGGGGTGCAGCAGCTCCAAGGCAGGAACGTGGAGATTCCTCAGCAAGAGGCTGTTCTGTCATTGTGGATTTTACACCACCTTGCAGGATGTGCTTCACCTGGTTTCTGCTTGTTCCCAGCAGTCTCTCTTTTGTCACCCCCAGCAGCTCTTTCCTGGGCTCCTGTATAGAAGAGAAACATGAGCAGCTCCAGAGTATCCTGGGAAACAGTTCTTGAAATAATTTAAAGGTCATGGTTAAATGCTGCCCCACATGGAGTTTAGATTAGCAGTTCTCTCCTGCTTGCCAAGAACACAGGCAGTGCCAAGTGGCTCAAGGTGTGTCGGGGCTGCAGCAGGTTCTGCAGCCCCAGCAGCAGGGCCAGAAAGGCAGTCATGGGGCTGGTGTCCCTGCTGGGACACAGTCCAGGTGAAATGGCTCCACTGCGGTGCCATCCTAACCCTGCCTCTGGAAATAAGGCCAAAATCAGGGCTGCACATCCGAGATGATGGTCCTTGGATGTTGTCTGTCCTGGGAAGGGAGTCTGCCCGAGCTCCAGGAGTGTTTGGCTCATCCTCTGGGACACTGGGTGTGACTACTGGGGCTGGGCCTGTGCAGGGCTGAGGGTTGGACTCGATGGTCCTTGGGGGTCCCTTCCAGCTCAGGACATTCTGTGACTCAGTGACTTGGTGATTCTGTGACTCTGTGACTGTGATTCTGTGGTTCTGTGATTCCATGATTCTGTGGTTCTGTGATTTGGTGATTCTGGTTCTGTGACTCTGTAATTCTGTGATTTGGTGACTGATTCTGTGGTTCTCTGACTCTGTAACTCTGTGATCCTGTGGTTCTGTCACTCTGTGATTCTATGACCTGGTGGTTCTGTGATTCTGTGGTTCTCTGATTTGGTGACTGTGACTCTGTGGTTCTCTGATTCTGTGATTCTGTGACTGTGATTCTATGATTTGGTGATTCTGTGGTTCTGTGGTTCTGTCACTCTGGGATCCTGCAGAGCTCTGTCCCCAGGCACTCTCGTTTGGGGGTTGTTATTTAGCACAAACCCTGTGAGTTGTGAGGATTGTGGCTCATCCAGACCCTCGTTCTCTCCTGTGTCACCAGGCAGCTTTGATCCCAGTCCCTTGCCCTGGAGAGCTGGGGCTGTTGTGCAGCTCCTTGTCTCTCTCTCTGGGTGTTGATTTTTCTCCGGCTCTGTGTTTCCAGCAGGGATTCCAATCCTGCTGATGGCATAGCACAGAAGGGACAGGGACAGGCAGGTCCCCTCCAGCCTCCCCAGCCAGCTGGCTGTGCCCTGTGGGGACCAGAGGGATTATCTGTGCTGTCCCAGGTGGGATCAAGCCGTGTTTTGGAAAAGGAATGTGCTCCAGGAGGGAAACCCAGGGGAGAGGGGAATTAGTCACTTGACTGAGTCATGGAGCAGCAACAGGCTGAGTCTGCTCAGCTTGGCTTTGTGTCCATGGGAAGGGGAAAAATGCTTGGAAAAGGGGAAAGAGGAAGGAAGGAAGGGAGGGAAGGAAAGAAAGGAGGAAGGGAGAGAAGGACAAGAGAAGGAAAGAAAGGAGGGAAAGAGGAGAGAAGAAAGGAAGGGAAGGAAGGAAGGAAAGGAAGCAAAGGAGGGAAAGAGAAGAGAAGAAAAGAAGGGAATAAAGGAAGGAAATGAAGCAAAGGAGAAGGGAAGAAGGGAGGATATTTTCTTGGGTCAGCAGACATGCCAAAGTGGAGGAGCACTGGGATACAGCTCCCCTGGAATGCTCTGCACATGGAGTCCTGCACAGCTCTCCAGGTCCATGCTCAGTGTAAGGACTGCCTGTTAATGAAGTGGATGGAAGTGCATAAAGCTCATTTTCTCTTTTGCAGGAGTTCTTTTTTAAGGAGAGGTTTATCCAGTGTCGCTGCTGTGAGTGGCCATGGCTGGCAGTGGAATTATTTATGTCTTCTATTGGGCTTTGATAGTGTTTCGTGTCTCTGAATATAAAACTGCAGCATCACCGTGCAGAGTCTGGTGTGGACAGGAGCAGCTGTGCCTCTCACTTCTGCTCAGCTCCTTCTGCTGATTTTCCAGCTCCATATTTTAATTACAGTGTGGGTTTCCTTGGGACTTGGGAGTTTGAGGTATGAAACAGTAAAATGGGAAAATGTGGTGCAATATTAATATTCTTAGAGCCAGAGAATCCTGGAATGGTTTGGGTTGGAAGGGACATTAAAGCTTATCTTGTTCCACCCCCTGCCATGGGCAGGGACACCTCCCACTAGCCCAGGTTGCTCCAACCTTGCCTTGGGCACTTCCAGGGATGGGGCAGCCACAGCTTCTCTGGGCAACCTGTGCCAGGGCCTCCCCACCCTCCCAGTAAATTCTGCAGAGTATTATTTTATTCCAAGGCTCCCATTTGCTCCAGGCAGTTCCTGTCCAGTGGAGTTGCTGATGTAGGGTAGGGGGTACCTGTCCCAGGCCGTGTCCTCAGCCCTGCTGAGGTTTAAGGAGTCCCCCAAGGCAGAGGTTTGTAGTTCTCATTCCCTGAGGTCTGTCCCAGCCTCACTAGAAGTTTCCAGATGTCAGGATTGCTGAGTGAAGCCCCTGCTCAGTGCAGCTGGGAGGGCTCTGTGTTCTCCTGAGCTCCATTTGGGAATGTTTCCCCTGGGGCAGCGAGGTCCTGGGAGCCCCATCCATCCATCCATCCATCCATCCATCCATCATCCAGCCCCAGCATCACCAACCTGCCACTCTCAGCCTCCAGGAAAGCTTTTTTTTCCCTGGAATCAGCATCACTTCCCACCCCAAACAGTGTTTCAACACCCAAGGTGTCTGAGCACAGGGAGTTCCAGCTCCTCCAGGTTTCATGGAGAGGAGGAACCATGTCAGGAGGGTCTGAGCTGCTGCAGGGACCACCAGGGTTTTAGGATGAGCTCTGGGGTTTCTCCAGCACTAGGGATTTTCAGCAGGAAGGTGGCAGAAAACTGAATGGGGGGGAAACTCCAGAACTGAAAGTACCTCCACCCTCCAGTGCTTTGCATCAAGCCCCACACAAGGTGCCAATACTTTGATTACCCAGGGGGACAAACATTTTTTAGGGTTCAGCCTTGGGAAGGGCTTGCAGAGCCTCTGTTTCCACTTTTCCAACCCCCCTCTGCCAAGGAGAAACGTGTCACCTGGACTCCCTGCCCCCAAAATCCGAGAACAGGCATCAGCACCATCTCCAAGGAAAGAGTCCTTGCAGCAAGAGAGTATAAATAAAATGAGATTGGCTGCCAACAAATTAGAATTACAGGGACACCATCTGGACAACAATTAGAGAGATTGTTTGAACTCCAGCTCTGCTGACACAGGGATGGGAACGGGCTGGTGGATATTCAGACATCCCTGGGCAGGGTTTGTTGGAGTGGAGAAGGAGCCTCTTTGAGCTGGAAGAAGTTGGTTTGGGGGCCTTCATGCAACTCCTTCCAGCTCTGCTGTGTTTGTCTCCCTCAGCAGAGATGCTGCCGAGGCTTCAGTGCCCTGGGAATTGTGCTGGGCTGAGGCTCCTCATTCTCATCGGGATGAGCTGAGAACCTGCCTTGCCTCGGGCCATGGGAATGGAGCACATTCCCATCAAGAGCTAAACACGCTTTAAAAGGCACTTAAATCTCGCTGTGACACTTTTATCCAAATTTTAATACGGATTTTTAATTTTTTATGCAAGCTGCTGGGCTGGGTCATTAATTTTACAAGTTCCTTCCGTCCCTTGCCTCAAAACCTTTGGTTTTAGCAAGTGGCTGCTGCTCTAGGGAGTGTTTCTGGGTGGACTCAGGGGTCTCATCCTTATTGCTCTGCCAATATACCCCCATTGCCCTGTGTGTGGGAGGAGGTGGGACGGGGCCATGAGGAATGACAGACACCCTGGGGTTGGAAGCAGAGGAGCCTGGATGCCTCTGGCTCTCTCGTTTTCCAGCTGGAGGCACAGGAAAGCTGTGGATCCAGCCAGGTGTTGGACACTGGCTGCACACCCAGCATTGCTGAGAACATCATTCCTGCTCCCAGTGAGCTCCTTTGGGATGTCAGTCTGGCCAGAGCATCTTTCCTTGGAAAAGGGACACATCAAGTGCTGACCAAGCTTTGGGACTTCTGGGACTGAGCAGGGCTGGCAGTGCCACAGGAACAGAGACTTTTGGGAAGTGTCCCAAAAGGGAGCTGATGGTGCTTCCTTTCTGAATCCCGGGACACTGGGGAAACTGAGGGCTGGACTCCATGATCCTTGTGGGTCCCTTCCAGCTCAGCATCTTCTGGGATTCTGGGAAAGCACAGCACTGCAGAAGCCACAGCAGCTCTGGAGAGCCAAGCACTTGGTCCCCAGCTGAAAATCCCTCTGCTGAGCCACTTCTTCTCCTTTAACTGCCCAGCCAGAGGCACAGGCCTGGACTCTGCCCTGGATTTTAGACATCCCTCAGTGGCCCTGAGTGCTGAGCAAACATCTCACCAGTTATTTCAGCTCCAGGGCCTCTTTAGCAGCTCTGGGCTTAGGGCTTGGAAAAGGGCTGGAGAAGCTGCCATTGGAGTATGTTGGAAGATGGATGGTGAATCCCAGACTCTCAGCAGTGCAGCCCTGGATGCCAAGCACAGGGGCAGGATGGAGCTGAGGGTCCTGTGGGTGCTGCCAGGTCTCTGTGTGGTCACACCCAGTGTCTTTCTGTCAGCACTGGGCTGTGCAGCTCCAGCCTTTAATTTGAAAGACCTGAGGGTTTGGAGGTTGTTGTGATGCTCTGCCTGCTGTGAATGTGCCCTTTTTGGGATGCTGGACTGTCAGATGTCCCTCTGAGCTGTGGACACACGTATTTTAGCCAGGCTGGGCAAGTTCACTGTGTCTTTCAGCACTTCAGCTTTAATCAACTCACAGCAAAGCTGAATCGATTCCCTTGGCTCTGTCGGAGCAGCCAACTCACCGAAGTGCAAACACCTGCAAAAAGCCTCTGTTCTGCACTGCATTCTACTGAGGGACAGCCAGAAAACAGGTTTTCTCCCTAAATAATGAGGTTTAGGTACTGGATCACAGAATATTCTGAGTTGGAAGGGACCCACAAAGAGCGTGGAGTCCATTCACTTCAGAGTTGGACTCAGAATATTCTGTGATCTAACACATAAAAGTCATTATTTAGGGGGAAAACCTGGTTCTGAATGTTCCTCTCTGTAGAGAAGCAGGAGGCCAGATATCTATCTGTGATCCTTCTCTGGGATGTTTTGGGATCACTGATCCCTTTGTGCCTCAGTTTACCTGGGATCTATCTGTGGGATGTTCTGGCCATCAGTGATCCTTTTGTGCCTTAGTTTATCTGGGATCTATTTGTGGGATGTTTTGGGATCACTGACCCCTTTGTGCCTCAGTTTACCTGGGATCTATCTGTGGTTCTTCACTAGGACATTCTGGCCATTGCTGATCTCTTTGTGCCTCGGTTTTCCTGGGATCTATTTATGGAGTGTTTTGGGATCACTGATCCCTTTGTTCCTCCATTTCCCTGGAATCTATCTGTGGGATGTTTTGGGATCACTGATCTCTTTGTGCCTCAGTTTCCCTGGGATCTATTTATGGAGTGTTTGGGGATCACTGATCCCTTTGTGCCTGAGTTTCCCTGGAATCTATATGTGGGATGTTTGGGGCTCACTGATCCCTTTGTGCTTCAGTTGCCCTGGGATCTATTTGTAGGATGTTTGGGGATCACTGATCCCTTTGTGCCTGAATTTCCCTGGCAGCAGCAATGCCTGGGAATGGGAAGGGGAGCAGTTGAGCCCCCCCAGCTCTGGGTGAAGCATCACCTGTGGGTCCTCATGCCCCTGAGCAGTGGCTTTGCCTGGACTCCCCCCTCCCCATGTCCCTGTGCCCGAGGTCACACCGTGAGGGGCTGGCACACCAGGGCACTGCCCTGGCACGGGGCTGCTGCAGGAATGACAGGGAGGAAAACCCAGTGATCCGGGGAGGGTTTCACCTGCCTCTTTCGAAGGTGTTTTTTCCAGTGCCACTGGAGCAGAGCTGTGTCAAGGTCAGTGCTCCCAGCCCTGGTTTGGCTGGCACGGCACCTGCTCCAGGCAGGATCCTGCTGCTCTCCTGGGCAGTGCCCACCACCCACAGGTGTGCTCTGCTCTGCTCCCTGTCCTCTTGTCCCTGGGTATGAAAGTGCATTTAGTGCCCTGAGGATGAGGCCAGTGGCTTGGCAGAGTGAGAACTCACCTAGCAGGGTGGGAGTGCAGCTGAGGGAGGACAGGACTGCCAGGAATTAAACCAGCAGACCTGGCTGTCCTCTCCCTCCGGCTGGAAATCTCTGCTTCCCGCTTTCCTTGGCCCAGAAGTGGGTCCTGAGACCATCCCAGCCCCAGCTGAGACGAGAAATAAGTACAAAATCCGGGATTGCTAAATGAGCTGTGGTCCCTCCTGGGGTTTGCACTGGGTGGTCTCCAAAAAAAACCAGAGCTGGGGAAGGCAGGAGGAGAGGAGGGGAGGGACGTGGGGCTATGCCCAGTGAGACAGGGCAGGATGGGGGGGATGGCAGGATGGAGGGCACACTTTGGAGCTGCAGAGGAGGTGGGATGATGGGCAGCTGCCTCCAGAGCAGGATTTGATGTTCCTGGAGCAGAAATGATGGGCAGCTGGAGCCACAGGCACCCACTGATTGGCATCTCAAGCCCCTGTGGCCACAGCCACCAGATGGGCACAGGGCAGGAGCCCAGCAGGGAAGTGCTGCTTTTCCAGCTCCACTGGCTTTGGTGACATCAAAGAGGATCAGAGTGAACCCTTTGAAGTCAGGCTCCCGTGCACACAGAGGGGTGCTGGGGGTGCTGTGCAGGGCTGCAGGGACCCCTCAGGGGTGGGGCTGCTCCTGAAAACACCAGGGAGGCACAGAGGGAGCTCACCCTTTGCTGTCCTGCTCTGCCTCCCCGCCAGGGCCGTGTCCAGGAGCACGGGGATGCAGCAGAGCTCCCGGAGGAGGCAGAGCTCTGGTTACCAAACACTCTGTGCCAGCCCAGCCACTGCAGCACGGGGTGCAGGGCTGATCTCACTGCAGTTCCTCAGCCTGATGCCAATCTGGCTCGGGTTGTGCACTCTCCAAATGAGATGAGTTAAAGCTGGACTGGAGTTTGGCAGACTAAGGGCAGCCCAAGGTCCTGCTGGTCCCTCCTCACTGGGTGATGCTGCTCCAGGCAGGCAGGGGGGGCTCAGCCGGGGTCTCTCTGGGCACCCTGGGGTGGGTTTTGGAGGCTGAGCTGAGCCAGGACCTTGCTGTGTGCCTTGGTCTCCTGTTTATCTCTGCTCTGCATGGCCCTTGTGCCCTGATCCAGCCAAAAGGATAAAAGGGAGGGACTGTGGTGTGCTGGGACCAGCAGCAGGACCTGGGTGAGCACCACGACTCAAACTGGGCCGTGACAGGAGATCCTGGACCTCAGTGTCCTCAGGGACAACGTTCCCAAAGTCCCGGCACCCTTCAACAGTGGGAAAAGCAGATGGGATCAAACGTCCCTCTGGAATTGGAGTGGGTTTGACTGAGTTGCTCAGACCTGAGGTGTCACAGGCAACACTGAGACCCGTTGCAGCAACACCCACGAGATAAGTGAGAGCAAAAAAAAAATAACTTCCAGAAATGTTTGGAATTTTCAATCTTTAGTATTGCACCAAGTCTTTCTTAAAATGTTTCCTCTGTTTTTGATAACAATTAGGAAAAAAAAAAAGAAAGAAAGAAAACCCCAGAGCTCTGGTAGTGAAAGATATTTGTGTTTTGTTAGGATGTCTTTTAAGAGAAGTCTCCCTTTCTAAATAAGCCATTAGAACACAAGCCTGTTAGAAACATGTGGGATGAGGCAGTATTTTGTATTTTAGGATTATTCTTTGGGGCAATTTCTGTTTAATTTGTTAGGAAACACAAATCTCATTACTTTTCTTTCAACTAAACCTAATCCAGGGCCTGAGATTCTGGGAATAGGTTTGGCTGGGGAGGGGGAAGAACTGTGGCCGTGGAACTGATTGTAATTGCTGTTACTTCCTGAAGGTAAAAAAGATTTTGAAGCATTTTTTTCCCCCCTCAGCAATTCTTTGTGTTTGCACATCAGGAGTAAATTGTGCTTTGAAGGGACACAGTAATTTCTGCCTTTGAAATGTGAAACTGTGTTTGCCAATATGTCTGAGGGCTGAAATGTCCATCACAACGACTTAAATGCTGCTTGTCACTGCTTTGTAAATTTGATTCCAGTGTCGCAGAAGGGAAAATGAGAAAATACAGAGTTGGAGGGTATCACCAAAACCGTGTTCTGTCCTGCTTTGCTCCTCGGGGGAGGTGGAAGCGAGATGGGCTCAGGTTTCCCTCTCTAAAAGCACCAGGAGTAAGAACATCCCCGGTTGCACAGGAGGGAAGAACCAAGTCTGGACCTCAGGGAGGGTTCACAGCCCCAGGACAGGCACTGCTCCCACATTCAGGGATTTTTCAGTTCACTAGAGTTAAAAAAACCAATAAAAATAGGGGAAGAATACAAGTAGGGGGACCCATTTCAATTTAAGCCAAATCAGCACATTCGAATTTTTGCATTTTTCTCCAACAAATCAGAAGCTGGGAGGGAAAAAATCCCCAAACATCTGTTCCAAAACAAAGTGTTTCATTTTGAGTTTGAGCTTTTTACCTTATCCCTGTTCTGAAGGTGTGGCAAATGTGTGGATTTTGGCTGGAAAAGTCAGACACTTCCATTGAAAGAGTCAAACCCAAACATTTCCTTTCAGCAGCAGCCCGGCCGTGTGTCCCGTGCAGCTGCTGGAGCTGATGAGGTGTCTCAGAGAGGCTCACTCTGTATTTTTTGCTGAAAGCACTTCAGGAGACACATTGTCTCGTGGTGTTGGCCAAGCCAAGGAGGAGGGTTGGGCAGGGATCTCATCCTGACCAAGTGGCAGAGGATCCCCGGCAGTGGAGGGGTCAGAACTGAGTCACCCGGAGGTTTTGTGTCCTCAGGGTCTCGTTCCTGCACTGCCACCGACCCACAAGGGCTTTAATTGCTCTGGGGATGAGCTGAGCTGGGGCTGCTGGCAAAGCCACAGGGAACACGGGGACAGCAGCCAGAGCTCAGGGAGGGTTTGGCTGATCCTCTGGGGCACAGGGGGTGACTCTTGGGGCTGGGCCTGTGCAGGGCTGAGGGTTGGACCCCAGGATCCTTGGGGGTCCCTCCCAGCTCAGCACATTCTGGGATTCCAGCCCAGCGCTGCTTCTGAGCAGTAAAAATATCCAAGGTTTGCTTTGGATGGAGATGCAGAAAGGACACTTCCCCCTGCCCACCCCACTCTGGGTCTGTTAAAGGGGTTAGGGCAGCTAATGGCTTCTTCAGGGTTCATTCCAGTTGCCTTCCAGGCTGGTTTCTCAACAGCTTTCCTTTGCTGTATTCCCCATCTTCTCTTTTGTCTCGCTCTCATTTTTCACAATAAAAAGGGAATATATGAGCCGAGGAGATGGAAGCAAAGCAAATAAAGAGGCTGCTTAAATACAGGGTTCTGGAGGGACTTTCTGGCTTTTCCTTCAGGCTTCCCTGCTGTCCTGCACTGAGGTCTGGTGGTTTTTTACGTTTCTGTTTTGATAAATAGCAAACAGGAGACATGCTTTGATTCTTTTCACTCAGGGTAAGACTCAGGTGTCCCTTTAGGGGGAGGGGGGTCACAGCAAAAATGCAGAAAGGAATTGGATTAGACAAGCAGCCTCACACTTGAAAAGCTGCTGATCATTAGTTTTGGGGGTCTAGAGAAGATTTTTTGGGAGTGTTCAGTTTGTTGCCTCACTGTAACAGTGCAGCAGGTCAAGGGATGGGTGATGTGATCCCTGAATTTCCTCATGCACAGAGAAACCACCCACGGAGTGTTTCCTGGGAGGCAGAAGGGTTGATGTCCCTCTCCTTGCTCAGCCCATGGAAGAACTGCTTCCAGCTTGGAAAGGGACTCGTTGTCTCCAAAACAAAACATGCTTTTTTTGCAAATATGAAATTCTGAGCCCATTGATAGAGGGAGCAAAATTCCCATGGACAGAGCTGGGCTTTTACCCTCTGATGCTGAAAGAATCTGGGTAATCTCCATTTCTCTTTCTGAAGGAAGGGGTTTTAGGACCAATCCTAGAGGAACTTTCATCCTCACAGCCTGAATTTCAGCTTCCTTAATGCTGGAATACTGGACATCCCATCTCCTCATGGGGTGCTTTTTGGGGATGTATCTGCCTGTGTCCACCTGAGCTAACACTGGCATCTCTTATCTGCTGCCTGAGAAGGACCTGCCAGTCCCTGGTGGCACAAAACCAGTGCCATCCCAGTTTGCAAGGCTGAGCCTGCCTGTGTGAGTGGGCCAGCCCAAGGCTGGTGGGGGTGTTCAGACTGGGAAGTGATGATGGAAGGGAAAAGAGGCTCTTTCGAACCTCAGTCCTTTGGGTAATTACCAGGATGATAATTGATGTGGTTCACTAGCAATCAACTTTCTGCCTTCCCACTTACCTCGTCCTGCACTTGCTCACGAGGCCTCTGAGGTTTCCATGGGATGAGAGCAACACAAATTCACAGAGGGGGCTAAAAGTGGAACTCTGAAGCAGGAGGGCCATGGAATGTCTGGTTTAGCCCCAAAACAGAATAAACAAACAGGTTTGATGACCTTTTTTTTGACATTTTCTTCCCACCCATGCAGGGAGACACTTTCTGCATCTCCACTGTGGCCTCAGCTCTGATGGAGTTTTCCCATGACCTTGGTGGGAGCGGGACCATTTCTGGCCACCCCAAGGACTAACACAGACCTTACCCTCAAGGAAGGGAGAAACCCTGCTTCGGTTCATGCTGTGGGCACAATTTTCCTCACCTGAAGAACTCATTGAGGCTTCTCTAACCCCTGGTCTCCTGTTGTCCTTGGGGACAGTTGGGAATTCTAAAGGATGACCCTTGGGAGCTCCAGGGAGCGAGTCAACCTGCACAGCTCTTTCCAGAGGGACCCTGAGCCTCCACTGAAGTTATGTGGGATAATGCTGGACAGCTGTGCCAAGCCTTTATGGATGTCAGCACAGTGTGTGTAGGAATGTTGGAGCCATAAATACTTGCTGAGGGTTGCAGTGACTTTTTCATTTTAGTGGGAAAAGCAGAATGTGGCAGCCAGAAAAAAACACGGCCCAAAAATAGTAGGAGCCCTTTTGGGAAGAGGAAATGTTATTCCACTAAAAGCAGCCACCCCAATTAAATGGGAGCCTTTAAAGAAGGGAATAGCTAATTACCTAGATAAGGACGAGGCAGACTCTTGCACATGGCAAACAGCTTTATTGGGGAACTCTTCGCTCTGTACATATGTCCAAGATGATTTATTTTCTTGCCACAAGCCCAAAATTGCCTGTGCTTTGTAAATATTGTGGTTGATGGCTGTAAAGATTTCCGATGAGATCAAGTTGGAAAGAGTCATCTGGTCAACCACAGTCACCAGGACTGGGGAATCTCATTAATGGGTTTGGGGGCACGGCCAGGCCTTGTTTAAAACAACCACCAGCACTGGGAACCCCCCCGGTGTGTGGTGACCTGGGGTGACTCTGCTGGAACAGAAGATTTTTAAAAGCAGGTTTGTTTTACAGCTTCTAACTGTGAGAGAAGGGGGATACATTGATTTTCCAAGCAGGAAGCAGCTCATGGCTTTGCTGGTGTCACGTGTTGAGGAGGATGGTGATGGTTTTGGCTGTGGTAACAAGTGAGGAGATGAGAAGAAACAACAAGGGGAGGTTTAGGTTGGACATTCGGAAATATTTCTTCATGGAAAGGGTGGTCAGGCCCTGGCACAGCTGCCCAGGGGTGTCACCACCCCTGGAAGTGTTAAAAAACATGTGGATGTGGCACTTGGGGACATGGGTCAGTGGTGGCCTTGGCAGTGCTGGGGGAATGGTTGGACCTGATGATCTTGGAGGACTTTTCCAACCTTAGTGATTCTGAGATTCTGTCCTGCTCCATCTCAGAGCTCCCTGCACCCTCAGGGGGCCCTTCCCTGCTGTCACCTCTTCTAATATGAATTTCCATCACTTTCTCCTGTCTCCAAGTCACTTTTGGTTTGACATTAATAAGAATAGCAAAGAGTTTGGAGAAAGTAGTTTTGGCATCTACCGCATTTAATTTGCACCAACTTTCATGTGGAGTTTAATTTAGACTGATGAGAGAGGCAGCTTTATGAGTATAAAACTCCATTAATTACAGATCCTGTCTTAATTATAAATGGCTCTATTTTAAAGTGAGTTTTACAACCAAAATTAAGACTTGGAGCAGTTCAATCAATACAAACATCAATTAGACCTGACTTTGTACTCCAATTAATTTATAAAGCTTCCCAATGAAGTGTAAAAAGTGGGCCACTTTGTACTCCTCTTGCTGCCATTCCCGGGCATCAGGAGGTCTCTGTGGTTTCATCAGCAGCCTCCTCAGGATCAGTGTGGATGGAATAACAAACTTCCCAACGAGCTGCTTTCTCCCAGATAAACCGACAGAGTTAATGGCTAAAATGGTCCAACCTGGCACAAGCAGAAGGGAAACCAGAAACTCTTACTAGTGCTCAAGTTACATGTGGCTTGTTCAGCTGGCTGTGGTCCAGCAAAGTCTGGTATCTCGAGGTGGAAAGCACTGTCCAACCAGACCATGGCTGCTCCAAGGGGCTCCAGGAGGCCCCAGGGTAGCACATGGTCACTTGTCACAAATATCACAGTCACAGAATGGTTTGGGTTGGAAGGGACCTTAAGGATCATCTTATCCCACCCCCTGCCATGGGCAGGGACACCTTCCACTAGACCAGGTTGCTCCAAGCCCTGTCTGACCTGGCCTGGAACACACATGTGGACCTATTTAAGCCCTGTCCCTGTTCAGTGTTATCACCTGAACTTTACAGGACAGGCACAGATCGTTTCCCTGCTCCACCTTTTGAGCAGCTTTGCCCACTTGGAGCAGTTGGTGTTGCAACTCCTGACCCTGGGGACCTATGTCCTTTACAATCCTGGTCAGGAGCTGAGGATCCAGCCCAACCCAGGAGTCAAGATCTGCTCCTGGTGATGTCAAGTTGACCTGAATCCCTCCTGTCATCTCGACCCAGTGCTGCAGATGGTGGTGAGCTCACCCAGACTGCATTAAACACGCTTTTTCTCTCCACCAGAGGTTGAGATGGAAGGACCTGAGGACTCCCAAGTATTAACAGAGGAATTAAAATATTTCTTTGCTTCTAAACTGAGTGCAGCTCATCTACAAACTGCTGGGAAACAGCACATCTGTATTCCTGGAGAAGGAATCTAGAAGGTCACCTGGGCCTTCAGCAGAAGGATTCAGGGAATCCCAGAATGGTTTGGGTTGGAAGGGATCTTAAAGACCACCTCATCCCACCCCCTTCCATGGGCAGGGACACCTTCCACTAGCCCAGGTTGCTCCAAGCCCCGTCCAACCTGGCCTTGGACACTTCCAGGGATGGGGCAGCCACAGCTTCTCTGGGCAACACCCACCCGGGTGTGCATGCCCCCTAAAAGGTCTTAGGAAGAGTGAAACCTTTAATGCAGGACTTTGGACCTTTCTGTGAGCTTTAGACTGGTCCCAGTTGACTTCTCCTCCCACACAGACAGAGACTCTCTGCCCATCCAGAGGTAGAGCTGCTCCCACGTGGGACCCCCCAAAAAAACAACAAGAAACTGTAATTTGACCCCACATAAGGCCATGTAGGAAGTGGGGAAGGTGGAGGTGGGTGTCAACACAGTTTTTATTGCCTTTCTGGTGAAACTGGGTGTTTTAGTGAAGCCAAGCTCTGGGCTGTGCAACTGTTTGAAGTTAGGAAGAGAAAAAGGCAGGCAAACAAAGCGAAAACCTGCTCTGCATTATCATAAGCCTTTTTTTTTTTTTTTTTTTTTTTTGATGTTTTAAACCCTTTCAAGCAGAGCCATTTGTACCGGAGCAAATTCTCCCGAGATATTTTTAGATGATACGACCAGAAAAATATTACTCCACAGCAAGCTGTTTACAAATCTGCTCCCCTTGTTTAGTGCTAGTAAAGCTGCCGGGCTGGTGTGCTTGGAGCTTACTAATTGCTTGACAGGAATCATGCAATGATGCTTCTCCAAAAGTGATACCCACTGCTTGGCCCCACAGCTGGGCTCGTGTGCAGCACTTCCTGTAATGAAGTGTGAATGTTTCGGCAGCTTTTCCATTAAAATGGGGAGGGAGAGGCAGGAAAGAGCCGATTCCCGGCTGCTCTGTGTTCCTGTGATGGGGTTGTTCTGGAAATGGCCACTCTGGGCAGTAGCAGCTGGTTTGAGCAGCCTCAGAGGGGCTGCTGGTCGAGCTGCTGCTTCCACCTCCGTGGGAGGTTGGTGGGGATGGTTTGGTGGGTTCCTGCTGGAGATGGATGGATGGATGCTGGTCCGTTGTGTGCATCTGGTTTAGGAGACAGGCCCTTGGCTGAGGGTCAGGTCTGCTCTGAGCTGTTGTCACCACTCACAGGACACAGCACTGCTGCTGGGACAGCAGAGATGTCACAGAGTCCCAGGATGTGTTGAGCTGGGAGGGATACACAAGGATCATGGAGTGCAACCCTCAGCCCTGCACAGGCCCAGCCCCAAGAGTCACCCCCTGTGCCCCAGAGGATCAGCCAAACCCTCCCTGAGCTCTGGCAGCCTTGGGGCTGTGCCCACTGCCCTGGGGAGCCTGGGCAGTGCCCAACCAGCCTCTGGGGGAAGAACCTTTGCCTGAGATCCAACCTGAGCCTGCCCTGACACAGCTCCAGCCATTCCCTGGCTGCTGTCCCTGGTCCCCCCAGAGCAGAGCTCAGTCCCTGCCCCTCCTCTGCCCCTGCCCAGGCACTTGGAACTGCACTGAGGTCTCCCCTCAGTCTCCTCTTCTCCAGCTCAACACACCAAGTGCCCTCAGTGCCCTCCCATGGCTTCAAATCAAGGCCCTTCCCCATCTTCAGTTTTCCCTTGCCCAGTTTGAGCATTCCAGGTCCTCTTTGGTTCCCTTCCTTGAGAAGAGATCAGCTCAGCTTGGCTTCAAATGGACAGAGAGCAGGTTTAGACTGGATATTAGAAAAAAATTAGGAGTCCAAGCATTGGTCACTGTCCCTCCCTGGGCCCTGGCTGCCATGAGGTGGAGATCCCAGCCATTCCCTTCACTCCTGGGATCCATGAGCACACGGAGCAGGGTGTACTCAGACACTGTGGGAATAGGACATCTGAATACACTGAAGATTGAGATGGACTCTATGGATATGAGATCCCAGCCTATCCCACGAAGCCTCACTGGCCTGTCCCTTATGTTGGGTATGGGGACGAAGCTTGGAGCCCATGTGACCTCTTCAGTGATCTTGGGGAAGCTCCTGCTCCCATGGCAGCTGCTTCCAGTACTGATGTCTGCAGGGAGGTGGTGTGGGATTTCCACCTTGGATATTCAGGGGCTTGTTTTCGGGGACCTGGATGTTTCTTTATTTTCTTCTACTGCCCCAGGCTGATGGTCCCATGAAGGGTTTGGTGGGAGCTCCGTGTTTCTGGGGGCTCTGAGTGCTCAGCAGTGCTTGGATGGGCCAAGTTGGAAGGGCAGATGACACGAAGCAAGTTGTGGGATAGCTCAGAGATTTTTCAGCCTGAGCACAGCCAAGGATATGGTAAATCTACGTCTCTAAAGTGGGTGAATGGTGTGGAGAATGAGAACAGGGAACAGTTGTTTGCTGTCTGTTCCAAAACAAGAGCTGCAAAATGTCAGATGGAAGTTGGAGGAGGTGTTTCAGGAGAGGAGAAAGTGGATCATCACACAGCGCATGGAGAAGCCATGGAACTCCTTCCTACGGGACAAAAAGAAGTAAATGGGATTATAAAAGAAATGGAAAGATTTGTGGAGGTCTTGGAAGTGTTTGGAGCTGGGTCCTTGCTGAGGATCAGATCTGCTCTGACCTGTGGTCACCATTCCCAGGCAGAGACACCCAAGTGCTGCCGGGAGCTGGAGAGGGGTTGGTGTCCCTGGCTCAGTTTGAGCGTTTCAGGTCCTCCTGAGAGCCCTCCCTGGGGAAGAGATGAGCTCAGCTTGGCTTCCCACTGCCAGAGAGCAGGGTTAGATTGGATAGGAATAAGAAATTCTTCCCTGTGAGGGTGGGGAGGCCCTGGCACAGGTTGCCCAGAGAAGCTGTGGCTGCCCCATCCCTGGAAGTGTCCAAGGACAGGTTGGAGCAACCTGGGCTAGTGGAAGGTGTCCCTGCCCAAGGCAGGGGATGGAATGAGATGAGCTTTAAGGTCCCTTCCAAGCCAAACCATTCTGAGATTCTATGATTCTAGGTGAGCTGCATCCAGGCTTTGGGGGAGCACAGGGAATATGTGACCTCTTGGGGACACTTCCAGCCCCTTGCTGGGATTTGTGTAGTCCTGCACATGTGATGGATCAGATGGGGAGGAATGGAAGAGGGAAAGCAGCTACAACAAACTCGTGGTGTGGTTCTTGGGGCTGCTCTGTGCAGGGCCAGCAGTTGGACTTTGATGATCCTTCTAGCTCAGGATATTCCCTGATTCTCTGTAACTGGCAGACCTGCTTGGAATTTTTCCTCCTTTTTTTACTTAAATACACTAGGAGAGAATATCCTATGGAAATGAAGAACGAGGAGCTGTTTTCACCATTCCCCCACCTCCTGGATCCCCTCGATCCCGTGTCCAGGATCTTCCAGAGGGCTCCTGCTGGGCACAGTCCCCTCCACAGGCAACTGGTACGTGGGATACAGCCTATGGAAGGAGCACAGCTGGGATTTCCCTCCTCCTTGTTATCCTTTGGCCACTGTGAGATCCCCTGGAGCTGTTGGCAACCTGCAGGACTTGCAGCAGCTTCTCTAATAGCTCTGGGCTGTTGATCCAGTGGAGCAACATCTCCAAGATAACAGGCAGGTTCTGTCCAGCTCAGCTGGAGAGGGATGTGGGGACTCTCTGCAAGCAGGAGCTGCATCCCAGTTTGGGACACAAACCAGCTGGTTTCTGTTCTCAGAGAAGCTGCTTCCATGGGAGAGGGGTGGGAATCTCACAGAAGCTTTGGGGTTTTCCACACACCTTGACTCAGAAACTTTGCTCCCTCACCGTGACTCCCTGCTCCTCTCTCTCCCGAGGGGTGTCATAAAAACTTCGGAATTAGGTGCTGGAACAGGGGCCTGGAGCTTTCCCCTCCCAGGGGAGAGCAGTTGTGCCCCTCTGGAACAGCAGGACACGTGTTTGAGCTCGTCCCTCACTCAGTTTAGGGAGTTGTGTGGTGTTTGTGTTGGGAAAGGGATTAGTACTGGATTCTTTCTCTTCCTGCCTTCTTCGTGCTGGGAATCCAGACTAGGGACTAGGTTTACTTTAAATTTAATTATGTATTTAATGGCAAGGCTGCCAAGAGCAGTCAGGTGGGGTTTTTTTTTCTTTATTATATTTCTTATGAATCCAAATAGATTAATGTTTGCAAGAAATACTTCCAGAGCAATTTTATCAAACAACTTCACTATTGCCATGGGATATTCAATGTAATTTTAATCTGGGACCAGTTCCACTTTGCATTCCAGCTAGACTGTGAGGTTTAGAGGTAGGCACTGTCTGTGGCTGATGTTGTACATGGATATTGTGATGATAAATTGAGGCTGCTGCTGCTGCCACGCTGCACATGCTGCCCAAGTGTCTGTACTGATGTCTTGTGTTTGCAGGTAATTAGTTAATAGTTGTTGATAATGAAGAAAAAACTCTCCTTGCTGTGTTAACACTTCTAAAAGCAAGACAGGCAGAGCAAAATGATGACAGCATAGAACCATCATAAAATCATGGAATGGTCTGGGATGGAAGGGACATTAAACACTGTCCAGTCCCACCCCCTGCCATGGGCAGGGACACCTTCCACTAGCCCAGGTTGCTCCAGCCTGGCCTTGAACACTTCCAGGGATGGGGCAGCCACAGCTTCTCTGCCCAACCTGTGCCAGGGCCTCCTCACCTTCACAGCCAAGAATTCCTTCCCAATATCCCATCTAAACCCACTCTCTGGCAGTGGGAAGCCATTCCCCCTTGGCCTGTCCCTCCATCCCTTGTCCCCAGTCCCTTTCCAGCTCTCCTGGAGCCCCTTTAGGCCCTGGAAGGGGCTCTCAGGTCTCCCTGAAGCTTCTCTTCTCCAGACTGAACAATCCCAGCTCTCCCAGCCTTCCCTCCCAGCAGAGCTGCTCCATCCCTCTGATGCCTCCTCTGGACTCTCTCCAGCAGCTCCATGTCCTCCCTCTGCTGTTCCCCAGGGCTGGAGCAGCTCTGCAGGGGGGTCTCAGCTGAGGGGGCAGAGGGGCAGAATCCCCCCCTGCCCTCTGCCCACACTGGGGGATCAGCCCAGGGCACAGGGTTGGGTCATGTGCAGCCTCTCCCCCAGGTCCTTCTCCCAGGGCTGCTCCATCTGCTCATCCCCAGCCTGGATTGATCCTGGGATTGCCCTGATCCAGGTGCAGCAGCAGCACATGGCCTTGTTAAACCTCAGGGGATTCCCAGGGGCCACTTCTGGAGCTTGTGCAGAGGGATGGTCCCATCCTCCAGGTGTGTCACTGCACCCTCAGCTCACTGCACCATTCACCTGTGTCATTAATGAAGATAATAAACAGCAGATAATGAGGAGCAGCACCGTGAGAGCTGCAGCTACATCGTTAATTAAACTTTATCCACTGTATTTATTTAACCCACGAGTTTCTCCCCCCCTCAGCAACCTGAGGCAGCACAGGAAGGATGCCCCTGGCAGCTCTCAGGGCCCGCTAGCAGATTGATTACTTCAAGTGCATTTGAAATCAAGTGCTGCACAGGCAGCTCGAGATCATCTCACAAGCATTTCTCATGTGCCAGTAAAGGAAAACCAGGGTGAATAATGCAGCAGGTTGGGAATGGGGAAGCTGTTCCTTCTTGTAAATCTAAAGGGGCCTCAGCATCTCCCCCCCTTGTGCCCTTGAGTGCAGTGTAATCATCATGACATAAATAACAACCACGGGGATAGAATGGAATTACATGAGAGGGAGCTGGAGAAATCAGGCTGGCAATGCTTGGAGGAACTGAGATCAGGGTAGAGGTTGAATTGATTTCCTTTTCTTTTTATCTGGCTGGAGAGAAGGGAAAGAGAGGTCCTGCTATGTTTGTAAAAGCTTCAAGGAGTTGTCCCTGCCTGTTTGAGTGGTGGTGGAGTGGCAGGAACCCTCTTCCAGCTGCTTCCAAGACTTCTGCTTCCACTCCAAGGCTGCTGTGGTGCTCCCTGAGCAATCACACAATCCCAGGACGTGCTGAGCTGGGAGGGATACACAAGGATCATGGAGTCCAACCCTCAGCCCTGCACAGACCCAGCCCCAAGAGTCACCCCCCGTGCCCCAGAGGATCAGCCAAACCCTCCCTGAGCTCTGGCAGCCTTGGGGCTGTGCCCACTGCCCTGGGGAGCCTGGGCAGTGCCCAACCAGCCTCTGGGGGAAGAACCTTTGCCTGAGATCCAACCTGAGCCTGCCCTGACACAGCTCCAGCCATTCCCTGGCTGCTGTCCCTGGTCCCCCCAGAGCAGAGCTCAGTCCCTGCCCCTCCTCTGCCCCTGCCCAGGCACTTGGAACTGCACTGAGGTCTCCCCTCAGTCTCCTCTTCTCCAGCTGAACACACCAAGTGCACTCAGTGTCCTCACACACCTTCAAATCAAGGCCCTTCCCCATCCTCGTGGCCTCCTTTGGACACTCTCTAATGGCTTCAGATCTTCCTTTTATTGTGGTGCCCCAAACTGCCCCAAAATTCCATGTGAGTGCAGAGCTGGTCTGGAGCTCTGGATGCCCTGGGACAGCTCCTGGGAGCACCCAGGTCGTGCTCTCAGCCACCCTTGGCCTGGGCTGGGGCTGTGGGGGCACATGTGGCTCTGGGGCAGCAGAAGGACATGGCACAGCTCACAGGGCTGCTCCTGCTCCCTTCAGTCCAGAGGGTCAATTCCAGTGGTTTCAGGACAAGGAAAGGTGCTCCTTGCCCTCACTCCTCACTGGCCACCACCAGCCAGGGAGATTGAGCTGAGTTCAGCTGGGCAGAGCCTGGTGCTCACAATGCCAAGGGCGTGGGGTCAGTCCCTGGAGGGGCCATTCCCTCAAGAGCTGGACTTGAAGATCCTTTTGGTCCCTCCCAACTCGGAATACTGCGTGATTAATCTGATCCGTGGTGCAGGCTGGTGGATCAGCTGTGGGATTCAGCTGGACCCCAGGCAGAGGAATGTACCTGGGTGTTTAAATCCCCAACTGCTCCTTGTCTTCTGCTCCTCATCCTGCAGAGCCACAGCTCTGGTCCTGCTCCCACTATGGGCAGGGAGGATGGGATTCCATCCAAGTCAAGCCACCTGCAGGCTGAGTCCTGGGGGATATTGGGAAAGGGTATGGCTTGGTCTTCAGGTGGAACCAGAGTTCTGCAGAGAGATAAACTAACATCAGACCATTTCCATTGATCTCCTGTGTCAGGAGTTGTGTTTCTGTTTTGTTTCTGAAGTTTTCTCTCTGTGAAAGAAAAAGGCTGGAATTGCTGGGTAGGCAGCCCAGGAGCTCCACCAGGACAGGAGACCCAGGGGGAGGAGTGGCTCTGTCATCCCTTCTACATCCAGAGCAGTTTCATGCTCATGTAGTTTCCTTCAGAGGACCCTGAAGTGTCACTTATCCAAGGAAAGCTTACCAGGAGCATGAGCTTCTGGGCTGGGCTGCAAGAAGCAGCTGGGAATGTGGGAGTCAAAAGCCCTTTCCAGAACTCTTGTAGGCTTGGAGAAAGGGAGGCATCAAATGGCTCTTCCAGCATTGGGTGGAAGCACAGGAGGCAGGAAAAGGGAGGTTTTCTTTTCTCTCACCCCTGCCCACCACCTAAAGGCCACCACTTGAACCAGACCCAGATGGAAGGAAAAGTTCTTTCCACGCTTTTATATTGTTTTTTTTTCTTATCAGCTCTTACTGCACTTTTTTTTCCCCCTACATTCAGCTTCTCATTCCTTATCTAGTTCCTTGCATGAATAAGATATGGCACATATTTCCCTGACATGTCTCCCTCCTATAAATATCCCTCTGTGGAGAGAGAATATGGACTCTATGTGTGTCTATCTGCAACTAGAATCCTAAATGACATTTTTCCAATATTGTGTCTTTAATGGGAAGTCACTGATTAGGTGCATAAAAGGCTCCAGAACACGACAGTTTCCCTGGGCTCAGTTTTAATACAAAGAGTACTACGGTTGCTAAGAGACTGATACTTCAAGTTTGGAAATCTTCAGCCCCACTAGATATATTATCTTGGCAAAATTGGACTTTTCTGAGTTGGCAGCGAACGGGAAAGAGTAACTTTTAAAAATAGAGATAATTTACGTGACGTCAAAGACATCTGGTGTCCTTTTCTAGCAATGAGAGACCAATTTATTTGGCTCGTGTGTATAAATCACCCTGCACCCAGTGCCTGATTTATTAATAAACCCCCTCGGTGGTGAAGACATTTAGCCAGGTTTATTTTAATTAAATTGGCTGCGTGTTTACAACACAGAGGACCTGTCCACCACCCTGGGCATTTGGGAGCTGCTCAGCTTTGTGCCTCTTGTCCTGCCCAAAAACCCCCACCAGGCTCTGCAGTGACTCAGAGGGGACAGTCACCCATTTACCTCACTGGGGAATTTGCTCCCTCATCCCTTACAGACCCTGCAGTGCATTCCCAGGGTGGCTGCACTTTATTCCCACCTTGCTGACGCCTCAGCCTAATTCCCACCTGGAATTGCTGGGGGCAGAAAAAGGGGGGAGGTGTCTCTGGGCTTAATCATCCCTCATCATCCCTCATCAACGTCGGGCTGGGGAAGTGCTGCTGCTCCTGGATGGTAAAGGAGGCTTTGAGTGACAGCTGGGAATCAGGCAGGGAGCTGGGAATCAGGGACTCTCGTGCCCCTGGATGGCAAAGGAGGCTTTGAATGACAGGCAGGGAGCTGGAAATGAGGCAGGGAGCTGGGAATGAGGCAGGGAGCTGGGAATCGGGGACTCTTGTGAAGTGCATGAAGCAACTGGAGCAGGAGCTGCAATGGGCAGCACGAGGCTGGTGTGAGAGAAGGGGAATAAATCAGGAGTGACTCAAAGACTGGCCACGGGAGGAGGTTCCACAAAAAACAAGCCATAAGTCAGAACTGCTCATGGAATTCTGTCCATAAAAACCACTGGTTCGTAAAACACGTCCCAGTAGGCAAAGGAGAGGCTGGATTTGCTGTTGAGTGGATTTGTCTTGTGATCTTTCTCACTTTTGGGAGGGATGGTGGGGCTGTTTTTCTGAGGGAATGGGGAATGCCTGGATTACTTTCCTCCTGTGTTCCTGAATATCTGAAGTATTTCCCATCCAACATACAGGTTATTAAACCACCAGACTGATTTGCTCTGATATTGCTCTTTATTTAGAGCACGTTTGGTCTATATAAACATATACAAAGCAGCTTTTTTATTGAACTATATATATTTTAACTCAATAACTTGTGTTTTTCGGCTCCTGGTCAGGCTGCCTGTCCAGGTCTCTGGGGGAGAAGGATTTCCCTTGTGTTTGGGCAGGAGAGGAGGGGAGAAAAGGCATCCCAGGGGGTGCACAGGTAGGGAGGATGAGCAAGAAGAGGCTCAAACAACTTCTGGTGGATTTTCCAGCCACAACCTGTGTTCTGGTGGCATTTTTCATAGGGAGTCACCTGAAGTCACACAGAAGTCGTGGCTGCCTCTGTCAGCTCAGTGCTTGCAAGGCTGGGAAGGCTGTTCCCCACTTCAGGTGTTGCTCTGCTCCCCAGACAGAGATGGATGGTGGGATGTAAATTATTCCCTCCCAAGCAGAGCTTAAGCTGGACTCCTCCAGAGTTGGAAGGAGCACATTTGAATTTTATTATCAGCTCTGAACCACAACTGCAGCCTGTGCTGCTTGATTGTGTGCTCAGGTTATGAGGGTTGGTGTTATTTTTAGAAATGTTCATTTGTTCCAAGGACCAGCAGACACAGAAGTGGCCACTGAAATGTGAACATGTGATGTGTTTTTGAAGGCTCAAGTGAACATGGAGGGAAATGGTGATAAAAGCAGGTTACATGGCTTTTGCAAGCTTAGACAATGCTCTGTAATTGTGTGTCAGGAGTCATTCAGGTTTGATATCACACCAGCTAATTAAACCATCCTCTCTGAAGAGGCTGCCTGTGCTTTCAGCTTTTGCTGTTTCCTCCTCAGGAACAAAAAAGCCTCTGAAGGCATTTCTGTGTTCAGCACTAATGAATTTGGGTGGGAACAAACCCAAGAGAAATGGGAGCTGTGAGGAAATCCATGTTTGGTTTGACTGGGATAAAGCAGGTTCATTCCCAGCATGGGTGGTGGCAGGAGAGGGGCTGCCTGTCTGTCCTGTCTGTCCTGTCTGTTCTGTCTGTCCTGTCTGTCCTGTCTGCTCTGGGCATCCTCTGTCCCCCAGTGTTGGTGGCTGATCTCCACTCAGATCTGTTGTGACCTGTGCACACTGACACAGGAACCCTGCTGTGGGTTTTGTTTCTCCTGAGTACCACAGAATCCCAGGGTGGGTCAGGTTGGAAGGGACCCCAGTGGGTCACTGGTGCCACCTCCCTGCTCAGGCAGGGCCAGCCCAGAGCACAGGGCACAGGATTGTGTCCAGAGGGCTCTGGAATATCCCCAGGGAGGAGACTCCAGCCCCTCCCTGGGCAGCCTGTTCAGAGCTGGGGCACTGCCCAGGGAAGAAGTTCTTCCTCCTGTCCAGCTGGAGCTTCCTGGGCATCAGTTCCTGCCCGTTCCTGCTGTGCCATTGCTGGGCCCCCCGAGCAGAGCCTGGGCCATCCTCTGCCCCCTCCCTGCAGCCCCTGACACACGGTGGGAGGTCCCCTCTCAGTGTCTGCTCTGGAGGCTGAACAGCCCCAGCTCCCTCAGCCTTTGCTGCTCAGGGAGATGCTCCAGTGCCCTCCTCATCCTCCCAGCCTGCGCTGGCCCCGCTGCAGGAGCTCCCTGGCCCTGCTGTGCTGAGGAGCCCGAGCTGGGCCCAGCCCTGCAGATGTGCCTGCCCAGGGCTGGGCAGAGGGGCAGGATCCCTCCCTGCCCTGCTGGGAATGCTCTTCCTGATGCTCCCCAGGATCTCATTGGCCTTTTGGCCCCCAGGGCTCCCTGCTGGTCAGGGACAGTTTGTGGGGTGTCTCATCACGATGTTCCTTCCACGTGTATCACAGGACACGGTCCTGAGTGGGGTGAAGGGGGGCAGTGCAGGCTCTTAGTGCTGAGGAGCCACCTCATGGCTTGAACAAGCTGCATCTCAGACAAGTAAGAGAGCAGCTCTTGTAGACTTCTCTTGCAGCTCTTCTTCTCTTGCAGCTCTTCTTCTCTTGTATCTCTTCTTCTTCTCTTGTATCTCTTCTTCTTCTCTTGTATCTCTTCTTCTTCTCTTGCAGCTCTCCTTCTTTCAGAGAAGGAAGATCTTGTCTCTACCCATTACCAACATCTCATTCCTCCTTTTGGTGCTGTTTTTCCTGTGCCTTATTAAATGCCTGAAAGATTTAATTCATGATAAGGCAACACAATAATAACAGCCAGAAATGAGGAGCTGTGCTCCCCAGATAACTTGTTCACAGTGGGTGGTGTTCTGTGGGCTGGCTCAAGGCCACTGGTGGAAGAGAAGATCTCCAAGAGGAGATGGAGATGTCCCAAACCTCCAGGGCTTTCTTTGTGTGCAGATTTAGTGCTCAATGCACAGACTGAGTGTCCTAAAGAGGAGTGGGGTGAGCCACAAGTGCAGTGGTGTGAGAGTGGTTTTTCCACTTAAAGCTGGAAAATAAGGGGGCAAGCCCTTACTGGGATGTTATTGCCTGTTGGCATTGGCTTCCTGAAGCTTAAATATCTCAGAGCTTAGAGCAAACTGCCAACTGCACCATCCTGTGGGCACCAATGCCAGGGGTGGGTGGGAGCTGGGCAGGCCTGGGAGCATCACTCTGGGGTCTGATGTGGAACTTCAGAGTGTTGTTCCTAAAACTCATCCCTGGGGGGAGAGAATCATAGAATTACACAATCATTAAGGTTGGAAAAGACCTCCAAGACCACGGAGTCCACTCTGTGCCCAATCCCCACCCTGTCCCCCAGCCCAGAGCACTGAGTGCCACATCCAGTCCTTCCTTGGACACCTCCAGGGCAGGGGACTCCACCACCTCCCTGGGCAGCCCCTGCCAGTGCCTGACCACCCTTTCCATGGAGAAATTCCTCCTGATGTCCAACCTGACCCTCCCCTGGCACAGCTGGAGGCCGTTCCCTCTCCTCCTGTCCCTTGTTCCCTGGGAGCAGAGCCCGACCCCCCCCAGCTCCCCCCTCCTGTCAGGGGGTTGCAGAGCCAGAAGGTCCCCCCTGAGCCTCCTTTTCTCCAGGCTGAGCCCCCCCAGCTCCCTCAGCTGCTCCTGCTGCTCCAGCCCCTTCCCCAGCTCCGTTCCCTTCCCTGCCCACGCTCCAACCCCTGCATGTCCTCCTTGTTTTGAGGGACCCAGAGCTGGGCACAGGATTCGTGATGTGGCCTCATCAGGGCCAGCACAGGGGACAGTCCCTGCCCTGGTCCTGCTGCCACACTATTTGTGACACAGCCCAGGGTGCCACTGGCCTTTTTGCCCACCTGGGCACCCTCTGGCTTCATCCTGAACCAGAGTCAGAAAGCTTCAGGCTCCCCTTTCTCCTATTTGAGGCACTTCTTGGGCTGCTCCCAGGATTTGGGCAGGGAAGAGCCATAACCTGGGCAGGATTGAACATCCACCCACCCCACTGCAGATGGGTCCAGAGACTGAGAAACCTTGGAGAACCACAGCAAGGCTGTTCTGCCAACTGCTGCCCTCACCCAGACAGATCTGACGATCTGCAAGGAGTAAAATAATTAGATTGTCTTTTTTTTGGCATCCCAGTCCAAGCAGCAAAGGGCCCACTCTCATTTCTCTTCCTCATGCCAGTAATGCTTGTCTTCATTTCACCAGAGAAAGAGCTGCCAAACTCCTTCATTTGGGATAGGACAGAAAAAAATTGAAAAGAGGAGGAAAAAAAAAAAAGAAAAAAGTGTTTCTGAAAGGCAGGAAATGAAAATAAATGAATTCTTCACCATTATTTAAAATCTCTTTAAAGCTTGAGAGTAAAGCAATCCCTTTTGAGCTGGATTGGCCGTGCTTGCCTCCAACACACATTTTACAATGGAATTCTCAAGGACTGCTTTCAGGTACGTAGGGAAAGAGCAGAGATTTATTCTTAGGAATGCTTTATTTTTATGTGCCTTTGATATGGAGAAGCTGCACTTTCATTCAAAGAACCGAACAGGAAAGAAATGCAAATATTCCAGTCGCTCTCCCGGAACATTTGGGAGGTACCAGGTTTGTAATACAGCTTTCTGCCTGTTTGCTGCAAAGGGCAAATCTAGGAAAAAGAAATCCAGGAAAGTTTCTGCCGCTATTAATCTCTTTATAAGTAGAAGCTTTCTCTGGGTTTGCAGGTGAAACCTTTCACATCCTGAGGGTCCTGAGCAGCTCTCTCCATATCCCAGTGACCAGACACGTTCCACTTACCCTCCTTTGGGAATATAAATCCCCAGATCACTTAATTCAATTTGTTCCTATCAGTGAGCAGCTTTCAGGGAGCCATTTCCAGGGGTGGGTGTTGGAAACTGGCTTTACAGCATCCCTCCCTGATTTCCTGGGTTGGAAAGCAGGCTCTGGGCACAGCTTGGGTCAGGAAAACCCTGGGAATGGTTGACTTTGAGCCAACACATCCCACTGGAGGCTCCTGTGGCTGCACCCCAGACTTGTTGAGGTTATAAACGTTGCTAAAATCCCTTTGATTTCCCTCCCAGTTGCAACTCTCGGGTCAAAACCCTCCCCAGCAAAGGAGCACCTCAAGGATTTTGGACTGGATTTAGGAAGGAGATTTGCTGGAGTCTCACCCTGACCCTGGAGCAGCTCCTCTGGCTTTGCTCAGGGTTGCAAACCTGCTCAGGAGCAGATTTGCAGGAGTATCTTTGGGCAGCCTCCCCTTATGGTTTGTGTGTTGAACATGGTAGATGGTTGGACTTGATCTTGGAGATCTTTTCCAGCCTTAAGGATTCTGTGATTCTATTCCATGATTCTCTGGGATGGCAGCCTGGGAATCCTGGTCTGGGACAACAGCAGATCAACGAGATAACAGGTTGGGCTCAGCAAATGCAGGATAACTGAACATGTCCCACATTCCAGGACATGAGGCTGGAGGCTACCTGGAGATAAAAACCACAGGAATTCCATTCCCCTCCTTAACATGGTCTCAGAATCACCTCAGGTGTTACAGAGGCACCTTCAGCCAGAGCGAATGAAGATCTCCGACAATGCAGCTCCAGGGCAAAATTCAGATTTTTTTTAAGTGATTTGTAATGAGTTTTCTGCTCCCTGCACAAGGAAAGACTTTGGAATTGCTAAAAAAAGCTGCTGGAGCCATGATGGTTTTGCACAGGGGCTGAAAGTGTTGCTGAGGTGACTTTTGGTGCTCCCTGTCCCGAAACAACGATGCTTTTCAGGCAGGGTGGGAAAAGCTTTCTCCAATCACTTTAGACTTTGCAAAGCAATAAACTTGGCCCAAAAAAACGTGGAGCAGGGAGTTGGGGAGCTCAGCTGATTGTAATTCTTCCGGTGGAAACATTTTCGCTGCGAAAAATGCAGATTTGATTCCATTCCCTGTTGACAAAGGGCCTTTCAGCTGGAAATAATAGAAGGGCTCTGTTTGGTTAACACTGCGAGGTTTTGTCCTGAATTTATGATTTCAGTTCTTATAATATTAAATAACAGGGTCATGAAATAGTGGGACTTCACTGCAGTGAAGCCTTTTCTGGAAAGCATTCCCGAGCTGGGATGATGGATGAGTTTGGGGTTGGTTACACTGCGAAGCCACGGGAAGGAAAGCAAACCAAAGGGTGGATTTGGTTCTGTGCTTTCCTCCCCTTTCATTCTGCTGGAATATTTGAACTTAACCCTTTTGGTCCATCATAGAAGAGGCTATGAACAGCCATGCTGCCCAAAACCCAACGGAGCATGGGATGGGGATTTACCTCCCAGCAGAGCTCCAGCTGCTCTCCCTCCTGCTGGATCCACCACCAGCCTCATCCCTCGTCCTGCAGTGAGCTCCCACATCCACGTGTATCATGGAGAGCTGGCAACCTTGGGTTTGATTTGCTCTTCAAAGCCATCTGTTTGATCTGATGGCAGCTCTGAGGCCAGTTGGGAATTCCCAGAGTAATTAATAGATGTCAATGGAGGGGCTGCAGGGTCCAGGTAATTAGGAGTGAGGAACAGTCTGGCTCTTCCTGGTTCCCCAGGGATTTGTGGACAGATGAAGATCATTTTGAGGTAAAAGTGTAGTGATCATCAGCCTGAGAAGATGAAGAGGTGCCCAATTTACTGTGCAACCAAAAGGGAAAATAAGGGAGGGAAAATGGCCCAAAGCAAAATTGAATTTTTTGCATCAGAACTTGAGTTTCTGTGCATAAATAGCAGGCTCAGACCAATTCTGGTGGTGTTGAGAGTTTCCCAAAAGTTTTATTTCAAAATGGAGATAGCTCTGTGTTTTGCCTCCTTTGGAGCCAGGATTGTTGCTCATCTTCCTGAGCCTCCAAACGGTGAAGGAGGAGAGCTGGAGAGGATGTGGTGAAGTCAGACTTGTTTTGCTGAGCTCCTGATCACAAGATATGCTCTGAGGGAAGCATTTCTGTGTTATAAATCACTTGGGCTTTTCAGGAGAAAAACTGTCTTTTTCCAGGATGGAGTAGTTTCTGGGATTTGGGGAGCAGAAAATGCACAGGAACGGGCAACTTTGGACTGGAAAGAGTGAAATTATGGGGGTATGGTGAGGTCCTTCCAAGGGGAAGTCTCTCATCTTGGATGGTGATATTGAAGAAACAAGCACTGGGAATTAATCCAAGGGCCACAGAAGCTGTGGCTGCCCCATCCCTGGAAGTGTCCAAGGCCAGGACAGGGTTTGGAACAACCTGGGCTAGTGGAAGGTGTCCCTGCCCATGGTGAGAATGAGTTTTAAGGTCACTTCCAACCCAAATAATTCCAAGACTCTGTGAAATCTGCTGAGGGGAAAGGGACGAAGGGGATGCTGCAGTTGCTGCTCCCATCCCACCTGGAGGAGCTGGTGGAAGAGCAACATCTCCCCGCGGACCTGGAGCTGTGTGGGGGCATCTCCTAAGTCCTGAGCAGCCACTTCCAGGGTCTGAGGTGCTTCTCTGGTCCTTGTATATCTGTAGTAAGAACATTTAAAGTTGGGTTTAATGTGCCATTGTGCTAATTAAAGGCAGAGGGACTGGGAAAGCAATGGAACTCCAGGCACACTCGCAGCAGGCACTGCCTGTCCTGCCTCGAGGGTCATTTTGCAACGGGAAGAAGGATGGCAACTTATCATCTCTGTCAGGATCAACTCTCTGGGTGTTTGAGTCTCTGCATCACCCTTTCAGGTCATTATTCTCCATGGCAGGCACCCACGTGGGAATACTGGGCAGTAAATTTCCAACAGAGCCTAATTAAGCCACCCCTGGAAAGTGTGGGGAAGGAGCTCCACGTGGTGGGACAGGTTATATGTCCTAAGCAGTTATTGCCAGGCAAGACTGCAACTCCTCGTGGTAAGAGATGCAGGAAGCCTGTTCTGGCAGTAAATCAGCCCAGGATGCAAATTCCATCTATTAAATTCCCTTTGATATATGGAATGTGAAGAAGAAGAGATGGGCACCATTATCTCCTCCACGTTGACGGGATCTGGAATCAAATCCCGCTCGTCCTCCCCAGGCAGGGGCC
Organism: Corapipo altera; assembly: GCF_003945725.1. NCBI lineage: Eukaryota > Metazoa > Chordata > Aves > Passeriformes > Pipridae > Corapipo > Corapipo altera. Next base: position 505,385 of record NW_020885034.1, read on the forward strand.
TGGGCTCATTATCTATTTATGGCCAGCAAACATTTCACTTGGGTTGATAAACTGAGTATTGGTGGCAATAAAGTAAAGCAGCAGCTCCCAGACGTCGCAGGTTTATGGCTGAGCTCAAAATCAAAGCTTTAGCAATAAATGTTGGGAAGTGAGACTGTTCTCGGCCGCTCCCGGGAGAACATGGAATGTGTGCTGGAGCTCCCCGGGATGGAAGGGGGTTTGGGAGAACATGGAATGTGTGCTGGAGCCTCC
>NW_020885034.1:505646-522267 GCF_003945725.1 Corapipo altera
GGATGGAAGGGGGTTTGTGCCCCGCTGTGGGAAGGAGGAGGGAAGAGAGGGAGTGTTTGGTGATAAAAGAGGCAGTGACAGGAGATGGAGGTTCCTCCATTGCAATCCCTGCTCTCCATCCAGCCTTTCAGGAGCAGCTGCTGGAGCTGGAAAGGAAAGTCCTGACGTGCAGATCAATGGAGCTGCTTTTTCCAATTCCTTTTCCTTTCCTTTTCCTTTTCATTTTTCTTTTCCTTTTTCTTCCCCTTATTCTTATTTATATTTTTTCCTTTTCCTTTTGTAATTTTCTTTTTTCTTCCTCTTCCACTTATTTTTATTTCCTTTCCCTTTTTTTTTTCCTTTTTCCTTTTCTCTTTTTCTTTCTCTTTTCCTTTTCCTTTTTCTCTCTCTTGTCCTTATTTTTATTTTTTCCTCTTCCCTTTTTAATTTTTTTTCCTTTATCTTTCTTATTCTTTCCTTTCTGTTTTTTCTTTTCCTTTTTCTTTCTCTTCTTTTTCTTCTTATGTTTCTTTTTTCCTTTCAGTTTTTAATTTTCTTTTTCCCTTTTCTTCCTCTTCTTCTTATTTTTAGTTTTTCATTTTCCCCTTTTAATTTCCTTTTTCCTTTATCTATTTCTTGCTCTTCTTATTATTTTTATTTTTCCTTTCCCTTTTTTATTTTCTTTTCCTTTTTTCTCTTCCTCTTATTTTTATTTTTACTTTCTCCTTTTTATTATCCTTTTTCCTCTCTTTTCCTTTTTCTTTCTCTTGTTCTTATTTTTATTTTTTCCTTTTTAATTTTCCTTTTTTCCTTGTCTTCCTCTTATTTTTATTTTTCCCTTTTCCTTTTTTCTCTTTTTACTTTTCTTTTCTTTTTATTTTTCCCCTTTCCTTTTCCTTTTCTCCCTCTTATTTTTATTTTTCCTTTTCCCTTTTTAATTTTTCCTTTCCCCTTTCTTCTTATTTTTCTTTTACTCTTCCTTTTTCTTCCTCTTCTTTTTATTTTTCTTTTCCCCTTTTTTCCTTTATTCTTTTCTCCCTCTTCTTTTTATTTTTTTCCTTTTCCCCTTTTCTTTTTCTTCTTAATTTCCTTTTGCTTTTCCTTTTCCCTTTTTGCTTTTTTTCTTCTTCTCTTTTCTTTTCCTTTTCCCTTTTCTTTTCCTTTTCCTGTTTCTCTTTCTTTTCCATCCTCTTCTTTTTTTTTTCTTTTTCCTCTTCCTCCCTCTAATTTTTATTTTTCCCTTTCCTTTTTCCTTTTCTTCTTCTTCTTCCTTTTCTTTTTTTCATCAAGAACAAGTCATTAATTTTTACCCTTCCCTGACCATCCTGGGTTCCAGAACTCCCAGAAACTCTCCCGAAATTCCCGGCTCTGACTGCCCAGCTCAGCAACAGCCCCACCATGAGACCAGAGCTGGGGAGAACCATAAGCCCAACCAAAGCCTGGCTTAAGCAGGGCAGAGATGACCTTCCCCTCCTGCCTGGAGGAGAACAGATGTGGGCTCTGGGGCTGTTTCCATGGCATTTTCCACCAGGACAATAATCCGTGACAGGGAGCACAGGAGGAGACTCTGCGGGTCTGGTGGAATTCTCTGGGTTGGCATCTCTTGCCCCAGTCGGTGTGTTTGGAGGACCTGCCCCTCTCCTTTCCCTTCCCTGCCCAGTTCTGTGTGTGGAACGAGCCAAAGGAAGGGGCTCTCCTGGTGGTGCCCCAGCTAAGGTGCCCTCAGGGTCCCAAAACCCCTCTGCAAGTGGTGTGAGGTGCTGCTGTGCCCACAGCAGGTGACAGGGACGTGCAGGGGAGTCCTGCCCAAAGTGCTGAGACCTTCCAAAAGCCCATTTCCATCCAGAGAGCAGAGCTGAGACATTTGCCTGAGCAGCCACTGCCGCTCCTGCAGCTGCTCTTCGTGATCCTCTGCTGGTGGAGCCTCAAAAAAAGCCTCATGTTCTGACTCGTTTGGGGGAGACCCACAAAGCCAAGGAAGCAGCAACACCTCGGGAGGAGCAGAGATCACAGCAAAGCTTCCAAGCTGATGGTGAACCTCATCATCCCTCACAGAGGAACCTCATCACCCCTCATGGAGGAACCTCATCACCCCTCATGGAGGAACCTCATCACCCCTCATAGAGGAACCTCATCACCCCTCATAGAGGAACCTCATTATCCCTCATGGAGGAACCTCATCCCCTCTTATGGAGGAACCTCATCCCCCCTTATGGAGGAACCTCATCATTCCTCATGGAGGAATCTCATTATCCCTCATGGAGGAATCTCATCCCTCATGGAGGAACTTCATCCCTCATTGAAGAATTGCCATGAAACCCCCGTGGGTTTGTGCTGCTGTGGTGGGCACTGAGACACCTGATACAGGACATCAAGATTGATATACCTGGAGTCAACATTCTCTTATCAGAGGCTGGAAGAGGTCCCTGAAGAGGTCCCTGAAGAGGTCCCTGAAGAGGTCCATGAAGAGGTCCCTGAAGCTGCTGCTGCTGCTGCAGGATGTGCCTGGAATGGCTGCAGCCCCATGTCCAAGTGCTGCAGTCATCACTCACCTCTGAAACTTCTCACTCTCAGGCTAAATTTACTCATCTCCACTTGTCCTTACACCAATATCGCTCTTCACCTGGAATGGCTTTTCTCTATCCCTGGGTTGTGCCCTTCATCTTCCTGCCCCACAAATCACCTCCCTGGGAGGGTGGGGAGGCCCTGGCACAGGTTGCCCAGAGAAGCTGTGGCTGTCCCTGGATCCCTGGAAGTGTCCAAGGCCAGGTTGGAGCAACCTGGTCTAGTGGAAGGTGTCCCTGCCCATGGCAGGGGGTGGAACTGGATGAGCTTTAAGGTCCCTTCCAACCCAAACCATTCCACGACTGATGAGCCAAGTCCTGCCCTTCTCTCTCCTGGCAGCCCCTCCACTTGCATCCTCTCACACCCTCCTCACTTTTCACTCTGAGCTCATCCCTCACCTCTCAAGACCACCCTAAGGCACCGAAAACTTAATTAACCTGCATTATTTAATGGTTAATTAAATAATTAACGCAGCATCTCCAGCCCCACACATCCTTCCTTTGGCACTGAAGGTGAGCCCTGCTGGTGTCCTGAATTTCTGATTCCCTCCCACAGCAGGGAAAATTATAGGGAAGTTGCTATTTTGCCAAATTCTTCCGACAACAACGTCTCCGTGCGACGGCAGGACTCGTGCATCCCGGGAGAAGGGATGGAGCCCCAGTCAGGGAGTGAAGCCGTTGGAATGCTGCTGTCCGCGCCAGCCTGCCCTCCGGTGAACATCCTGACCCATTCCCAATCCCTGCTGCCAGCGCTAAAAGCTTCTCTGAAGGAAGGCTCCGGGAGCGCTGGCGGCCGTTCTGTGGCGCATTTATATGGAAATGGGCTGTTCCCGCAGGTTTCGTGTTAAATGTGTTTGGGGACAGAACCACGGGAAGTGTCATTTCCACAAATCATTTTTTTTTTTTCACGGGGAAGGAAGAAAAACATAAAAATCTGCCAAATTATGTCGAAAAAGGACAAACAAGGCGAGACTCTCGGTTTTGAGGCAGAGCCGCTGTGTCAGGTTGAGCAGCTTTGCCCATTTGACATCCCCGCGTCCCCCTGAGCTGCTGGAGCTCCGAGGCCACGATTAAATCCCCATTTACGCCCCGTTTTCAGCTGGTTTTGGTGCTGCCGAGAGGACTCGGAGCTGGAACTTTTCAGCCTCCAGGTTGCAGTGAGAGAGTTTGATCCGGGGATGCTGAACTGTTCTGCTGGGATCGAGAGTAACCAAGGGAAATACTTTGACACTCGCAACTGGAAGACGTTTGGGGAGGGGGGGCGTCGCCATTAGAAGCAAAACGTGGTTATTTTGACACTTCATTGCAATTTGCAGCAAAAAGAAAAAAAAAAAGGAGGAAAAAAACAAGCGTAAAATAGCAGATGGAGGGATGGAAATTTCCATTTTTTGTAGACAGAGTAGTTACAAGACTCACCAGTTCACTCGAGGACGTGTTATTTGCAGCTCGGAGATCAGTCAGTTTGTACTTTGGTGCCCGAACCTGCAATTAAGGGAATGAGATGACTGGCAAGGTTTGGGGGGGTGGGATGGCCTCTCTTATCACGCTGCTGAAAACCACGTGGTGGGGATTACTCTGCACTCGGAGTGTGGGGGCTACACCGGGATTACAACCTTTAGTATGGGGGGATTATCACCCTGTGAGTGATGTGAAACCATCTGAGGGTGGTCAGGGCACAGGGATGGCTCTGGATGGATCCGATTTGCCAGGGAATCGTGATTCTTCCTCATCAAGAAGACAAATAAAATATTGATGGTTGTCTCTAACAGAGGGAAATCACCTGGAAATAAAGCTGCTGTGAACGGGGAGAAGGGATGAGCTGGGAAGGGAGAAGGGAGAGGTGTTGGGAAAGGAAGGGTTGGAGTGGGAACAAAGGAGTGAGGATGGTTTTTAGGATGCACATGGAGAATTTAGGACTTGCTGGGCTGGGTGGCAGCTCTGGCACCAGCCCTGTGTGTGCCCTTCACAAAAGTAATTAAAAAAAGAAAATCATCCTTTTCCCTGATTCTTCCCATCTTGCTTCCCAGAGGAGTGACCAGTGCACAGGGATGGCTCTGGATGGATTGATTTCCTAGGGAATCATGATTCTTCCTCATCAAGAAGCCAAATAAAAATAGTGCAGGCAGAGGGAAATCACTTGGAAAGAAAGCTGCTGTGAACAGGGAGAAGGGATGAGCTGGGATGTTGGGAAGGGAAGGACTGGAGCAGGAGCAAAGGAGCTGAGGACAGTTTTTAGGATGCACATGGAGAATTTAGGACTTGCTGGGCTGGGTGGCAGCTCTGGCACCAGCCCTGTGTGTGCCCTTCACAAAGGTAATGAAACAAAATCATCCTTTTCCCTGATTCTTCCCATCTTGCTTCCCAGAGGAGTGGGGGGGAATTGATGGGACAGTAACAGGGAAGCTGTGAAGTGCAGCTGAGAAATGTGAGGAAAGGGGGACGAATGAAAAGCAAACACACACAAACAAATCCCCCTTTCCCTACACGGCTCTGGAATGCTGGGATAACTCTGAGAGGTGAATGCTGTGCTCTCAGCTCCCCTGGAACACAAATCCTCATCCAGGGAAAAGCATTCCTGGCTAAACTGTGCTGAGAAAGCAGCTTCAGGCCCAGCTCCCCAACCTGCTGACCCAGGATAGGGCCTTTCTGCCCCGAAATCTTGGCCGATTTGCTCCTTCCTCCTTGCTGGAATTGTTTCCCTGGCAATTCTTTCCAGCCTTGTGTCATTTGGGAATTAAATGAATGTTGTGGACACTCCCCCTGTGGGACCATTGGCCAAGATGTTTGTTAGGGTGACTGGATGGTTGGACAGGGCTTGGAGCAACCTGGGATTGCTGTGGAAAATTCCCTGCCTGTGGGTGGAACGAGATGGGCTTTAAGGTCCTTTCCAACCCAAACCATTCTGGGATTCTGGGATTCCATGGGTTTGGATGTTGTTTCCTTCTCTCCCCTTGTTCACCTGAATGTTGTTCAGAGTCAAACATCGTGGATGTCCAGCTGACAGAGTCTCCTGGCAGCAGCACCTGGTCCTGCTGCAATCAGAGATGGTTCAGTGCTGCTCCCAGGGGGAACATGTTTGTGTGGAGATCTCCCTGTTCCCAGGAGCTGGAGAACCTGAGCCATGGAGAAGAGCCCTCGGGGCCCAGCCTGGCCTCTTTGGGAAGAAATGTTTCCAGAGGTTCAGGCCAGTGCCATCACCACCAAAAAGGGCCATTTTCTCCTCTCTGACATTTCTAATTTCTCTTCGTTTCCCCTTTTACCCTCTAATGTATTTCTGTGTCAACTGCTGATGTTTGGGAGTAAAAGAAGATGCTACACAGTGGAAAGGGGAATAAACATCAGCATTTCTGACACCCCAGGGGGGAGGGAATCCATGTGCTTGGTTTCCTTTTGCCATCCAGGCTGGGCAAGGGGAAAGGCAGCTCTTTGACACCCACTCCCCTTATTATCTTTACTCTTCCTTTTGAAGACAAAACAGGGCTCTGCTTCTCTTGAACAGGGCAAAACCTCCAGGTTCCAGCTGGAATGACAGAGGTCTCACAGGTTCTCCCGAGCCCCAGAACTGTCTTTGTTGAGAGATTTCCTCATGGACCACATCCACTCCCAGTTTGGAGCCGGGAGCATCAGTTGCCATGGAGACTTCTTTGGGAAAGTCATCTGGGGAAAGCACTGACGTATTTTTAGCTTTGGGTAATGAAGTTGAACAGCTGGAGGTGAAGGTGAGGGCCAGCCAGGTGCCACAGGTTCATGGGCTGGTGGCTGGGACCCCACCAGTGCTGCTGGGCTGGGATTGGGAAGGATCCTCAGGGCTGTGGCTCCACCAGGACAACGGAGGAGAAAGAATCACCCCAAAGAAAAGCTCCTAAGGAGGTGTTGTTACATGGGAAGATAAAGAGGAGGCACTGGCTGAGGTCAGAGCTGCTCATGTACAGTGTGTTCAGCCTATAAATAGCTCCCAATCTACCTCTGCACAAGTGGTATTTTATTTATAGAGTGATGAGGGGACAAAAAGCTCCATTTGGTGTCAGGAGTTGATTTGGGAAGGTGGTTCAGGCTTGGTCAACAGTTCAGGTCTCTGAGAGGGGCAGAGCAGGACCCCAAACATGTGGGGTTTTCTCCTTGGACTGAGGCTCAAAGGCTGCAGTGCTGTTAATGCACCCTCTGGAATCAGGGAGGGCACTCCAGGTGCTGCCATTCAGGTATCCCACAGCAAATAGGATTTAACCATGGCCCTTGGATCAGCCTAACTCACATGGAAACCCAGATTTTACTCTCTAAGACACTCTCTGGGTTCCCCAAGATATATTTGGTTCTTTCGCCTTCAGCTGTCAAAAGTTGATTTGAAAATTAATTGATTTTGGTGTAATATTTACTGCACTTTAGCTTTCAGCACAGCACAGGGGAATAGATCTCCCTACAGCTGGCAGTGTCTGATGGGATTTGTTCCTGCTCCAAAGGCTCTCCACATTCCATGCCAACCCTTCCAGCTTTGAGCAGCCCCATCACCTTTTCCTGCCCAGCTCCCACCGGCTTGGGAAGACAGAGGGAAGAATTTCAGCTTAAAGAAGCCACAGTTGGTGCAAAACTGAACCCAAAGTGGAGAGATTATAGATGTGGCCTGATATTCCTTGGAATCAAAAGGATCTTCCCTTTTTTTTGCACCAGCTGGGTTAAAAATGGGCCATCTCTCCTTGAGATAACCCAGCTGGGGGGAGGGTTAAGCAGCAGGTCCTGGAAGTGCCCTGGCCCATCCCCAGGGAATTATTGCTGGCAGAATAATTCCACAGAGCAGGTTGGAGGTGTCAGGAGAGGTGGTGAACCTGGATGGGAGGTGATTTAGGAACAGCCTTTAAATAAATACCCTGTTAGCAAAGACATCACCAGAACGTTTCCTGATGGGCTGTGATGCTCCTGACTTTCTCCCAGGAGGACTGAGGACCATCCAAAGCTTTCACTGCAGGGTCTGGTGTCCCCTGACCCCAGGGGAGGTGACATTCTGACAGGGAATGTTTCCTTGTCTGAGGCTTAAAGCCTGAACTACCCAGGGTGGGCCAAACATTTTCCATTCTCTATTTCTTGAGAGAAAATAGAAAAATTATTAATTAGGGTTTTTTCCCCCACAGGAAAAACCTGCTGAGTTTTCCCTCCCACTTCAGTGAAATGCTTTCACCTGAAGATTAAACTCCTCTGAGCAGAGTTAGGTCCCAGTGTGCTGATTTTTCCTATAAAACATGATAAAGCATCCCATGATTTCCTCCCCAGGCATGGGGCAATCAGCACCTCTTTTCCTCTCCATTCCCAATCAAACCCTTTCAAGGCACAGGCTCCCAGCTGCCTGGAAGGTTCAAACTTCTCTGTCTGGCATTTGCAACAGTCAGATTTGGGCAGCTTTGGGGCTGGGGCTGCAAGTTGAGAGGTCTGTGAGGAGCAGGAAAGGTGAAGAGACCTCGAGGTGGTGGATTATGGAGTCAGAGAATATCCTGAGCTGGAAGGGACCCATCCAGTCCAACTCCTGGCCCTGCACAGGACCCCCCAAAATCCCACTGTGTCCCTGAGAGCGTTGTCCAAATGCTCCTTGAGCTCTGGCAGACCCCAATGAGTCTCCACTCCCAGGAGTGGAGAGGGGCTGTTAAAGGCTGGAGGGGGATTTAACACAATGAAAAAGCAAAACCAAGTCAGGTGTCAGAAGCTGAGCCAGGCTGGGGACGTGGGATGGAAGTGATTCCTTTGGAGCCGTAGGATTTGGAGTCATCTGAGGCTGTTTATTGCTGTAAAACATATAAATCAGAGCAAAGTGAGACGGGAATTGCTCAGGGGGACAAGGGACAGGACAAGAGGGAACAACCTCAAGTTGTGTCAGGGGAGGGTCAGGTTGGATCTTGGGAAAATGTCTTCACTGAAAAGGTGGTCAGGCCCTGGCCCAGCTGCCCAGGGCAGTGGTGGTGTCCCCATCCCTGGAGGGGTTTAACAGCTCTGTGGATGTGGCACTTGGGGATGTGGGTTAGGGGTGGTTTGATGGTTGGACTTGATGGTCTTGGAGGGCTTTTCCAAACTAAATGACTCAGTGGGTCTCTGCTATCCCCTCTGCTCTCCGAGGTGCACCCACGATGCACACACAGAGGTGTCTCTGTGTTAACAAATCACAATTACACTGCTCAAAATAACAAAATACACACCAGTAATGCTCTAAAAGGCAATCCAAGCTGCTTCTGCCCTCACCATTTGCTGACACGTTGCCCGAGGACTCCTCCACCATAACAACTCCTCCCTTCTTCCTTGCCCTTCACAGAAATCCGGGAGGCTTTCCGAGTGCTGGACAGGGATGGGAATGGCTTCATCTCCAAGCAGGAGCTGGGCATGGCGATGCGCTCGCTGGGGTACATGCCCAGTGAGGTGGAGCTGGCCATCATCATGCAGCGCCTGGACATGGATGGTGAGTCCTGCTCTGCTCCTGGGGGACGGGGGGGATTTCCCAGCGCTCGTGGATGGGGCTCAAATAATTTGTGGTCGCCAAGGAAGGCCTGGAGAGGAAGCTGGAGAACTTTTGCTTCCGCCACAGCCAACTCTGAGATGCCAACCTGCCTCTCAAAGCAACCCATGGGAGGGAGCTGAAGTGTCTTCATGTGGCAGCTGGGACATCTGGGTGCAGACAGAGCAGGTCGTGCAACCTTTCTCTGCAAAGTTCACGGATCCCCAACAATCCCACCCTGTCCCTGAGAACGTTGTCCAAACCCTCCCTGAGCTCTGGCAGCCTTGGGGCTGTGCCCACTGCCCTGGGGAGCCTGGGCAGTGCCCAACCAGCCTCTGGGGGAAGAACCTTTGGCTGAGATCCAACCTGAGCCTGCCCTGACACAGCTCCAGCCATTCCCTGGCTGCTGTCCCTGCCCACAGGGAGCAGAGGTCGGAGCTGCCCCTCGTGAAGAAGCTGCAGACCCCGACGAGTCCTCACTCATACAAGGGGCTGTTAAAGGCTGGAGGGGGATTTAACACAACTAAAAATCAACCCAAAGTCAGATGGGCCAGGCTGAGGATGACTGATGGAAGTAATTCCTTTGCTGCCATCACCCCCAAGGAATATCCCACAGGGATCACTGAAGGCCAATTCCTGGCCCTGCCCAGGACACCTCAGGAATCCCAGTTGCAAACAGTCTTTTGCAAGGCTGTTGTCACCTTTCTCTTTGCATTCCCGGGCATCTTCTGACCCAGGGAGATGATCTGAGTGCCCAAGCAGGCAGAGCTGCCCAGTCCTGTGGCTCCAAGTGAAAGATTCTGTGGGTGGGAGCTGCTCCCCGTGGTAATGAAGTGTTGATGGGCCTAAGTGAGAAGTTTTGAGGGGTGGAATAATTTGGAGCAAAGTCCTGCTGTGAGAGCTCATCAAACAATTACTGAGTGGTAATAAAAGAAACAGAACCCACCATTAACAGGGAGAGGGAAATGCAGCATCAGGATGCTGGAGCCAGGGAAGACTTTTTAACAATCAGAGCTGATCACAACGAGCAGAATGTCTTTAAAATGCCCTTGGTCAGAGCAGGAAGGGAGACACAAAAGTGTGCAGGGATGCTGGGATGCAGCTCCAAACTTCTCCCACCCTTCCAAAGGGAGCTGCAACGGGGTGGAAACAGTGAAATGATGCCAAAACAGAGTCCTGAAAGCAGCCCTGGTGTGGAGGGGGATCCTTGGAGAGCCAGTGAGACACCACAATCCTTGAGGAGAATGTGGAGAGCAGAGAGCAGGGCAGGTGGGGCGATCCCTGGGGATCCCTGGATACCCCTGAGCTGCACAGGAAAACCGTGTTCAGCAGGGCAGGGAAGCAGGGGAGGGGCTCTCAGCCTGTGCAGGGTGTTCAGCATCTCCCCCAGACAGGCACAGAAACCCTGGCAGAGAGAGAAGATCAGCTGTGGAAATGATCTCATTCCTAAAAGAACAGGGGAAGAAAGAATCCATCACTTTTAAAAGCATTTTCTCCCAAAGTTATTGATTGTCCCTCGCTCTGTGCTGGCCTTTCCTGGCAGAGCAGGGCATGTCTCCTCAGGTTTTGCAAAGCCCAGACTCAGCCTGGTGCCAATTCCTGGGGTCTTTTACCGAAACTCGGAGCGTTTTTGGAAAAAAGAGCTCTGGGGACTTGGCTCCCGGGTTTGATCCATCTCCAGTTATTCCCCGACTCTTGGTCTCCTGGACTTGAGGCTTTGGCACTGTTTTGTACACACTCCTGGCGTGCAGGGACCTGTAATGTGAGAGGTGGAGTCCAAACCTGCAGCAATGGAAGGTGTTTAATCCCCTGCTGGAGACTTTTCAGGAAGTGTTTTCTGCAGAGATGGGGTTGATCCTCCACCTCCTCCACCTCCTCCAGCTCAGCAGTTCCAGCAGCTCCAATCTGGGTGTGCTGGGGGAGGTTATTGCTCTCCTGTCTCCTCTGCCTGTCGTGGCAGTGTCTGAGCAGAGGGTTTGGGGCTGCACTGATGTGAAGGTCAAGCGCATTAAAAAGAACCAGGGGAATGGGAAATTCCTGAGGCACTGAGCAAAGAGGGGAATATTCAGTGAAAGATTTACCTTGCCTGCAAATTGTATTATTGCTCTACAGCTTGAATTAATATTACATGGCTTATGGCTACTTTTGCTCTGATGGATTATCTTGATTTTTTTTCTGGGACTTAGCTTGAAATATGGAGTGAGAAGGAGGAATAGCTTCCTCCTCCCTCTCCCACTGTGGTCAGCATCATTCAGTAGCAGGGCTTGATCCCAGTGAGCTCCCAGGGGTGTTGGTTGTGCCTGGCACTCCCAGGGACAACCTGCCCCTCCTTCCCAAATACTCCAGTTGGGGTTTTCCTGTTGGGGTTTTCCTGTTGGGCTTGAGGGTTGCCAGATTTTTGCAGGGCTTTGGCTCAGCATCAGGTGGATGGGAAGCTCAGATGGATGAAAGGTCACACTCAAGGAGGGTCAGGAAAGCTGGGGGGGTTCAAAGAACCTCCCTCACCTCCCCTGGCACCTGCCATGAATTATGATGTGACAGAGGGTAATGTGGCCAGACATCCATTCCCCCCCAGAACTGCTGCCAGGGTGTGCTAATAATGAGGTAATAAAATTGGCAGGGTTTGAGATTTAATCTGAACCAGCCTGAGCAGACCCAGAACTTTCAGTGCAAACAGAGTTTTGAGTCCCTCAGGATCGTGGGGGGGGGGTTGCAGGATGGCAGAGGGGATGGATCTGCCACGGCTGGTTTGACTGGTGGGCTTCAAAGTGAGCAGCCAGAGCTGCTCCCAGTTTGGTTTTCCTTGCAAACCTTATTTTCTGTAGGGAAACAGAGGGAGGCTCAGCCCTGTAAAACCCTTTTTTTTCTGTGGGGATACAGGGGGAGGCTGAGCCCTGTGTGGGTGAGGCTGAGGAGATGTTGGTGCTGTGGGATTGACAGGTTGGACACGGAGTGTTTGAAGAGGAGCAAATGCTGGAGTGGGGCTGTAGCTGAGCATGAACTGGGCTGACAAGAGCATTTCACACCTGGGTGTCACCTCCTGCCACAAAGCTCTTGCCCAGCTCAGTGAAGAGGCTGAGGGGAGACCTCAGTGCAGTTCCACCTTCCTGGGCAGGGGCAGAGGAGGGGCAGGGACTGAGCTCTGCTCTGGGGGGACCAGGGACAGCAGCCAGGGAATGGCTGGAGCTGTGTCAGGGCAGGCTCAGGTTGGATCTCAGGCAAAGGTTCTTCCCCCAGAGGCTGGTTGGGCACTGCCCAGGCTCCCCAGGGCAGTGGGCACAGCCCCAAGGCTGCCAGAGCTCAGGGAGGGTTTGGCTGATCCTCTGGGGCACAGGGGGTGACTCTTGGGGCTGGGCAGGGCTGAGGGTTGGACTCCAGGATCCTTGAGGGTCCTTCCCAGCTGAGCACATTCTGTCAGTCTGTGATAAAACAGGATTAACTCTGGAGGTGCCCAAGGACAGCAGCTCCCGGTGCCACCCTGTGCTCAGTGACACCCTCAGAGCCTCCCCAGCAGAGCAGAAATGAAAGGGGCTTTCCATAATTCATCACACTTGAAGGCAAAATGGAGTTAGTTAGAAAACACTGCTTGAAATAAAGCACAATTGGCCATGGCACAGCTTGGATTTTGGCCAGGAGGTGTCAGATCACCTCTGATGTCTCCACAGCTCCCAGGTGCTGCCCCCAGCCCTCCCTCAGAGAGGCCATGCCAGCAGCCCCTTGGTTTGCCCACAGAGAACTTCAGCCACTCTCTGAATTCTCTGCTTTGCTGAATGTTCTGATTTCCAGGGAATATCTAATTCTTCCAAATCCTCAGCAAAGGCAGGGGAGCACCACTGCATTCCCTAAAAACACCTTCTCCATCTTTCCTTTCAAGTCCCTTTGCTTGGAGTTCAAGCAGCATTTGGACAACACTCCCAGGCACAGGGTGGGATTGTTGGGGTGTCTGTGCAGGGCCAGGAGTTGGACTGGATGGTCCTTGTGGGACCCTTCCCACTTAGGATATTCCATGATTTGGCAAGGTGTGCTTCCCCCAGGTGAACAGGGGCACAGCTGCCACGGGGGGAAAGGAGAGTTGACATAAAAAGAGGAATGAGGGAGAAAAATGAGAATCTCCTTGGAAGATTTCAAGGTCTCCGGAGAAATCTTATAAATCATCAGAATTCTTACAAATCATCAGAAACCCCCTTTGACGAACCACCGAGAGATGCCACAGTGGAAAATACCAAAAAAGAACAGAAGGAAAAGGGATTTTCAGCGCAAAAATGTTCCTTTTTTAGGAAGGGAAGTGAGGAATGGTGGTTCCATCACGTGCCAGGGCAAGAGATTTCCATTAGGCCAAAGCTTTGCTTACATCTTGCTGGATCCCTGCAGAAGGTGGTTGGAGCCCCTGGGCATCTCTCCAGGGTGCTGGGCCTTGGAGGGACACTTTGTTTGCTTTTGGTCTGCAACTAGGTCAAATCTTACCTTTCTCTCCTTGATTTGCTTTATTCTTAGCCATAATTATGTACTGCATGAACATAAACGTTGCAGGCTTGGAGAGGTGGGGATGTTTCTGTCTGCAATCTGGAGACTGACCTGGAGTGTTCTGCCAGGAGGGGGGAATGTAAAATACTCAATCTATATTTCCGTGCTTGGAAAAAAAAGGAATTATTTGTAAATTCTTCCAATTGGCAGTAATGCTAATAAAAATGCAGAGAAATGGCACATTAAATGTGTTGCCTTATCTGGGGTGCCTCCACTTTAAGCAGAGCTTTTGCAATAAAATAGATGAATGTGTGATTTAAGTGTCAAACTCGTTCGTTACAACATGAGACACTTTTATCTGAGGAATAAAATAAGCACTCCATGTACTAATTAGAGGAGCAGCTGCTTTTCAGAACCCTGGAAAAATAACTTCAGGCTTCAAGAGGGGGGAAAGAAAAAACACCCACCCCAGTGTATCAAATTGTTGTAGTACAAATAGGAACTGCTGTGATCAAACCAAAGACGAGCTGGTTCTCTGGGAGAACAAGGGACTCACCTGGTGCCTTTGTCACCTTCTGAGATGTGGCAGCAGGAGCAGCAAAATTACAGCGGTGACACCCTGGAAAACCAGGAATTAAAAGCCAGTTTAAAAGCCTGGATGGAATCATTAAGGTTGGAGAAGACCTCTAAGGTTGGTGAGTCCGACCATGATCCACCACTGCCAAGGCCACCACTAAGCCATGTCCCCAAGTGCCACATCCCCAGGGCTGGTGAACCCCTCCAGGGTTGGGGATTCCAACACTGCCCTGGGCAGCCTTTTCCAAGCCTTGGCAACCCTTTCAGTGAAGACATTTTTCCTAATATCCAACCTAGACCTCCCCTGGAACAACTTGAGGCTGTTTCCTCTTGTCCTGCCACCAAACTGGGTGTGTTCCCAAGCTGCTGTGTGAGGGAGCAGGGAATTGAGGAAGGGATGAGAACCCAGCAAGGCGTTCATGGGGACCCTGGCAAAAGGGTTTGGAAGATGTGCAGCTCTCCCAGGTGGAGGTTTGGGCAGCTCCATGGTTGGAATGGGGTTCTGAAGGATTATTGTCATCTTTTGTTTTGCATGATGGAATTTTCTCACTCTCTGCAACAGGAGGGTGGAGCCAGGGGGGATTTGGGCTCTTCTCCCAGGGAACAAGGGATGGGATGAGAGGGAATGGCCTCAAGTTGCACCAGGGGAGGTTTAGGTTGGATATGAGGGAAAATTTCTTCATGGAAAGGCTTGTCCAGCCCTGACACAGCTGCCCAGGGTGGGGGTGGAGTCCCCATCCCTGGAAGTGTTCCATGGATGAGCAGAGGTGGCACCCAGTGCTTTGGTTTAGTGGGCACAGGGCTGTTGGGTCGAAGGTTGGACTTGATGATTTTGGAGGTCTTTTCCAACCTTAATGGCTCTGTGATTCCATGATCCTCTCTGGAAAGGGCAAAAATGACAGTGACACGACTGCAGGGCGCCAGGGACGGGTGACAGGACACTCCCAAGGTGTCACTGCTGTCCTGCTGCTGGGTCAGGGTTTGTACAAAGACGTTGCTTTGCTTTGCCTGCATCTGCTTCCCAAAGAGAGGGAAGGGACATCAGAGCTGGGAGCTCCACTGACAGTGTCACAGGGATGAGAGGATCAAAGGACATCTGGAGAGAGAATGGGCCTCTCTTTTAAAAATTAGGTGCTGAGCTTTCCCCTGTGTCCAGCAGGTGAGTTCCTTGCAGGCATTTCATGGCCAAACCATCAAATCACAGAATCATTAAGACTGAAAAGACCTCCAGGATCCTCAAGTCCAATCTTTGACCAATAAAATGTTTGCTTCTGTCCAGAAGATCAGCTTCCAGTGCCCTGTGTGGGACAGGCTGACATTCACAAGCTGAAAACATTTTATCTCTTTCTTTTGTGTCTCCCCCGCTTCTTATTTGGGTTTTTCTGGTTTTTTTCTTTACTCCCATGGATGTTTCCTTGTGTTTCAACCCCTCAACGTGAAACTGTAGAAAACAGTGGAGGACCAGCAACCATTTCTGTGTTAAAATGCAGTTAATAAGAATCAGAGAATCCCAGAATGGTTTGGGGTGGAGGGGACCTTAAAGATCATCTCATCCCACTCCCTGCCATGGGCAGGGACACCTTCCACTAGCCCAGGTTGCTCAAGCCCCCTCCAACCTGGCCTTGGACACTTCCAGGGATGGGGCAGGGAAAGCACAGACAGGTTGTTGCAGATGTTTGGTTTGTCCTCTGTGCTGAGAGCTCTCTGATTTTTCAGTGTGAGAACTGATGTCACAACACTTCAGGGGGTTGTCCTTTCGAGTGTGTTGCTGAGCTGAGAATCTTGGTCAGCGAGATGGATTTGATGAGACTTGTCTTTATTTATAGAGGCCACTTTCTTCCTGTCTGCTCTTATTTGGAAAATGGAGATTATCATATTATGTGTTCTCACTGCAGACAATGAAGAGTAATTACAGCTGCTGGTGAGGCTTGGCTGATGTGCAGCTCAGGACTGGGAAGAGGGGCATCAGGAATATCAAATCCTGCCTTTGTTGAAGTGCCAGGATGGCTGAGGGCAGCTGTGCTGAATGGACAGGACAAAGGGAAACCCTGGGCTGCAATCCCACCCCAAAGCCTGTCCATCCTGTGCTCCAGCAGGGCAGAGTCCTGTGCTCTGGGATCCACCTCGTGCCCTGTGGTTTGTTTGCACCCTTGTTGAATTTTATTTACTCTTTAAAACACAGTGCCCCAGGGATAATGATTTTGGCTTCAGAGGATGTGTGTGCCACAGGGAACACACCTTGTCTCTGTTTTAATGAGCCTGTGACTTGCTGGTTGTCTCAGAGCTGTCTGGTGGCTGCTATGATGCTCACTCAGCTCTGCTCTTCCCAGGGCCCAGGGAACCACTTTAATTAAAGTCCTGGGTAGTCAGGTCGTGATTTTGCTCCTCTTGATCCATCTGATAAAGAGATCAACTGGTGAGAAACTCTGCAAAGACCTGCAAAGGAACCCTCTCGGGTTTGGGTGCACAGGGAGAGGGTTTCAGGGACGTGGGAAGGCAACGAAGTTGGGGAAGGGCCTTGAGAGGAAGGGGCTGAGGGCACTTGGTGTGTTCAGCTGGAGCAGAGGAG
>NW_020885034.1:522667-540983 GCF_003945725.1 Corapipo altera
CACATCCTGGAATTCTGTGGGTTGGGGGCAGTGGGGGCTTGGGGTGGCTGTGCTGGGGGCACATCACACTCAGCAGGCTCTGCAGGGCCCTTCCCTGCAGGACAATCTCATCCCAGGGCTGGGAATTGGGGCATCCTGCAGCTCCCCAGGGCTGGCAGAGCTAATGCTGCTGGGCAGGTGTCTGATGGATATTTATTTTTTCCTGCAGTCACTGTTTCCCTTGGACTCTTCCTCCACTCACAGCATCCTCCTTGTTGCTGTGGCTGTGCTGGAGCAGGGGACACGTCCCCCTGTGGAGGCAGAGCCCTTGTCCTCCTCCATCACTGTCTCCCAGGTCAGCTCCCAGACAGGCTCCCCTTGGGCAAACACGGGGAGTTAATAGATCTTTCTTTTTAATGGGAAGCAAACAAGTCCTGTGCAGCTGCTTCCTCTTCCCTGCCAGACAAGGCAAAGTGCTGTCAGAATAAGTAACTCTCAAGGTCCTCTGCTCAGTGTTGGATGGATAAACCTCCTCACACTCCCCAGCTCAGTCTCTCTGGGCTCTGATGGAGCCTTCCAGCCCCCATGGAAATTTCCTCCTCCAGGAATGTGTGTCTGTACAGTTTGTGAAGCTTTTCTGTGGACTTGTCAGCAAAAGCAGAGCAGCCAATTCCACACAGCCCCTAAAACCTGTGGGACTGGAAGGGTCTCTGAGAGCCCAGCTGGCTGCAGGGGAGATGTTCATCCTTTCTTTCAGATCCAGTGAAGCTTTTCACAGAATTCCAGAATGGTTTAGGTTGGAAGGGACCTTAAAGACCACCTCATTCCAGCCCCTGCCATGGGCAGGAACACCTTCCACTAGCCCAGGTTGCTCCAGCCTGACCTTGGACACTTCCAGGGATGGGGCAGCCACAGCTTCTCTGCCCAACCTGTGCCAGGGCCTCCCCACCCTCCCCACCTTCCCCATATCCCATCTAACCCTGCCCTCTGGCAGTGGGAAGCCATTCCCTCTTGTCCTGTCCCTCCATCCCTTGTCCCAAGTCTCTCTCCAGCTCTCCTGGAGCCCCTTTAGGCCCTGGAAGGGGCTCTCAGGTCTCCTTGGAGCCTTTTCTTCTCCAGGTGAACCCCCCCAGCTCTCCCAGCCTTTCTCAGAGCAGAGGGGCTCCAGCCCTTGGAGCATCTCCTCTGGACTTGTTCCAATGCATCCCCATCTTTCTTGTGTTAGGGTTGTTGTTTTTGTTGGCTTTTTTCCCCTCCAAAAAGTCATTTTAGCTGTGGGATGTGTGGCAGAGCTGGTGGACAGTAAAAGGGTGAGACTATTCCCAAGGAGCAAAATGAGAAACTCTATTTTTTTACAGCTGGTCAGGGAGTATCAAAGACCCTCTGTGAGTGACTCTGGGAATTCCAATGAAATACCAACAGGACTTTTGGGAGATGGATGCTCGTTGTCATCGTTCTCCATCCTGGGCACTGGTTGCCCATCCCTGTGTGGGCAGGAAGGGGAGGTCTGGCTGCCTCCTTTGGGGACATCCAGGACACTCCGTGCCTCAGTTTCCCCTTAAAAAAAAAGCTGTGTCAGCACTGCAGTGGAGCTTCACCTCCTCGTTTCAGCCCATTCCATGGGTGCCCATAATTCAAACTGTTTTCCAAGTGGGAAGTTTCATGAAAGCCTTCCCGTGGCTGGAGCCGGAGTTATGGATTGTGGCTGTAATTAGGCAGAAAGTCTGTGGATGCTGCTGGGGGAAGGGGCAGGCTGTGGCTCTGACCTGAAAATCTTTGAAACCCAAACACTCGTCTGGGAAATATCCTGTGGCTGGAGCTTTTCCCTGCACATCCTCTGCATCACTGCAAGGCTCAGCAGCAAGAGCCCTTCCCAGACTACATTATCCGTGCCCGGGTTACGTGGGCACAGCAATGACACAGCCCGGGACAGAGAGGCACTGCAGGGAGCTATTAAGGGAATAAAAATAAACAGGAGTGTTGTGTGTGCCTGGGCCCCGAGCTGCAGCAGACTAGCTCATTAACTTTAAATATATCACCTACCTGCACTCTGGAGGTCAAACTCGAGCGAAAAAAGAGAGTGTGAATACTTAGGAGTCTCCACACAGCTCGGTTTGGGTGTGTGGTACCATGGCAGGGAGCTTGGAAAGAGGGACAACCTGAGCACCCTGAGAATGGCCAGGGAAAACACTTAATTATGAAGCAATCAGGCCAGATTATGCAGGTTCCCAGTTTAATGCACAGGGCTCTGAAAGCCCAGTCTAAGCCTGTTGTTCCCTTGAGTAGAGGCAGTGCAATCCATGTAAAATGCAATCCATGCAGGTTTTCTCCCCTCTCCTTTTCTTCCCCTCTCCTGCTGTGATCATCCCTGGAATGGCCAGGGAAAACACTTATGTAGGAAGCAATCAAGCCTGATTATTTTAATACACAAGGCTCTGAAAGCCCAGTCTAAGTTGTGTCCTTGGGTAGAGGCAATGCAATCCATGCACGGTGCAATCCATGCACGTTTTCCTCCTCTCCTTTTCTTCCCCTCTCCTTTTCTTCCCCTCTCCTACTGTGATGATCCCTGGAATGGTCAGGAAAAACCCTTATTTAGGAAGCAATCAGGCCTAATTTTAATACACAAGGCTCTGAAAGCCCAGTCTAATTATGTTGTGTCCTTGGGTGGAGATGCTGCAATCCATGCATGGTGCAATCCATGCACGTTTTCCCCCCTGTCTTTTCCCTTCCCTCTGCCTTTCTTCAGCCCAATGAATATTTAATTACATCCTCCAAGGGAGCCACTCCAACAGGAGATTTTTGGACAGGGATTGACTGAGGGCTGAGGGTTGGCTCTCCCATGGGGAGGGGGGTGAGGTGGGTTCATGCCACTGCTCCTCCAAGCATTTAATTATTCCTTCAAAGCACAAAGACAGGAGAGTTTGCAGGAGGCTGCTGCTCCCTGGGATGTGGGGATTTGCAGTCCTCTGCTGGGTCCTACTCCCCTGCCTGGCAGACTCTTGTGAGGGTGGATTCTGTGGGCTCAGGACAAGGCAGGATGAGGTTCAGGCTTGGTGTCAAAGTGCAGCTGGGGGGAATTTGGGCTGTGGGGCTGGAGTCTCCTCCCTGGGGATATTCCAGACCCACCTGGACACAATCCTGTGCCCTGTGCTCTGGGCTGGCCCAGCCTGAGCAGGGAGGTGGGACCAGTGACCCACTGGGGTCCCTTCCAGCCTGACCCACCCTGGGATTCTGGGATATGGTGATGGCAGAGCTCTGCCTGTGTGTGTCCTTCCACACATCCCCCAGCAAAGACAACCTTCCCTTCTTCCCCTCAAAGGGGCTGAGGGAAGATGAAATCTTTTGTCTGGAGCTGAAAACTCATCAGCTTAGAGAGAGGGTTGGGATTTTCTGTGCTCAGCTCTTACACACTGGTGAAGAACCAGCAAGAGCAGCTGATGGCACTTGGAACTTCTTTGTCCTGGGGATCTGGAATCACAACCCCAGTAGGAATGAACTGGTGTTGAAGGGAAGTAGTTTAGGAGAGTAAATCCCATTTCAAAAGTGCTTGAGGCTCTTTTGTCTCCCTCTGACTTGTGTGTCCAACCCACAGCTGGCTTCATAGAGGGCAGTGGTACTTTTAAAGCTTTCTCTGGATGTTGAATCATTTGTGCTTTTCTCTTTTCTGCATCCTTTTTCACCCTCTAAAACTCCCTGACAGGAGGGTGGAGCTGGGGAGAGTCAGGCTCTGCTCCCAGGGAACAAAGAACAGGATGAGCAGGAAGCAGGTTGTGCCAGAGGAAGTTTAGGTTGGGAAGTTTGGGGAAAATTTCTTCCTGGAAAGGGTGGTGAGGCACTGGAAGGGGCTGCCCAGGACAGTGGTGGAGTACTCATTCCTAGAAGTATTCAAAAACCATGGAAATGGGGCACCTGGGGACATGATTTAGTGGTGAACACACCAGTGCTGGGTTAACTGTTGGGCTCCGTGATCTTGGAGGGCTTTTCCAACCTTAATGATTCTGTGATGCCATGGGTTTACTTGGAAAACCTCATGGGCATTTTTCAAAGGAGCAGACACCTCTTCCTGGAGTGGGCAAGTACAAAGCAAATTTCTCTGAGCTGCAGGGTCTGGAAGAGCTGGAAAGCCCTGGGTTTCCCAGCTCCACACTGCTCTTCCTGCTGCTCCATCATCTTTGGTACACTGAGAATCACAGAGTGCTTTGGGTTGAAAGGGACCTTAAAGATCATCCAATTCCAACCCCCTGCTGTGCCCACTCTTGGAATAAGTGTGTTGGACGTTCTGCAGGCCCAGCAATTCCCTGCTGTAACTCTGTGGAGCTCCATGGGAGCAGCCAAACTGGGCTCCCAGCACGGCAACCGTTCTTCAAGGTGGAATTGTCCCCAAGGCCTTTCTGCACCCCCTGAGCAAACAGTGCACAGGGTGACTTGGGCAGGTCCATGACCCCTTGCTGGCCAGTTTTTGGTCACTGAGAAGGTTCCCAGAGCCCCCAGAGATGTTGCTGGGTGCCTTCAGCATCCTCTTTCCATGGTGGAACAATCAGGCTCCCACTATTGTTGTGGCTCGTTGTTATTCCTTTTCATTATCACCTTTGCCTGGTTTTTGTGACAAGTGAGACAGTGGAGCCAACTTTTGTGGTAACTGGGAGCACAAGATGAGCCCAATATCCCCGTGCTGAGGGGCTGGGAGTGCTGAGCAGATCTGAGTTGCCTGTGCTGATGTGGTCAGAGATGTTCTGAGTCATCCTTTAGTCATGCCGTGATTGTCACCCTGCTTGGGACTCTTTGACATCAACGCCAGGAGTCAGAGGAAGCATTGCTAGGGAGAAAGATGTGAGGGCAGAACTGTCAGGAAATAATAAGTGGTTTAGGTGGGTTAAAACCAGGGGTTAAGCTCAGCTCTGGTGCTTTGCTCAGTGCCCACACAAGCAGTGACCTGTCCCTTGGCTGATGGGCAGTAACTCAGGTGCCATCCTGCCTGGAACCCCTCTGGTCCTCACCCCCATTGCCATCTGCCAGTCTCCCCTGTCCCACTGGAGCCACCCCCCTGTGCCTCAAGGTTTCTCTGCCCTCCCAGGTTGTAAGGAAGTTTTTCCCATGTTTGAGTGACTTGGAATCATGGAATCATTAAGGCTGGGAAAGACCTCTAAGATCAAAAAGTGCAACCACTAACCCAGCACTGCCAGGCCCATCCTAAACCACGTCCCTTCATCAGCCAGGGAATTCAGGGTGACTTGGGTTTGTAAATCTCATCTGCAGTTGTAGCTGGGAGCAGGGAGAGGAGAACAGAGACTGTCACTGGGCTGTCACTCCATCCTGGCTGGAGCTGTTCACCTGCTCGTGCCCCCTCTGTCCTCACCAGGTGTTTTCCTGTCCATGTTTCCTTCAGTGTTCCTTGCTGAAGTCCTCAGTGTGAGTTTGGGGGCAGAAGGTGGGGGAGGATGAGAACACCACACTCATCACACATCCCGGGGGGGTGGCAGGGCCAGGGGTGGGTGTTCTTGTTCAGGGCTTGCAGGATGGCTCCTGGGGAGGAGCAAGGGAAGGTGAGAGAGCACAGACAACACAACACACGTGCTCCAGCCTGGTGTTTTCCTGGTGTTTTCCTCCCCTTCTCCCCACCTCTTAAACCCAGCTCAAAGTTCATTGTGAATAAGCCACACATGGCTTGGGACCCAGGGAATGGCTGGAGCTGTGTCAGGGCAGGCTCAGGTTGGATCTCAGCCAAAGGTTCTTCCCCCAGAGGCTGGTTGGGCACTGCCCAGGCTCCCCAGGGCAGTGGGCACAGCCCCAAGGCTGCCAGAGCTCAGGGAGGGTTTGGCTGATCCTCTGGGGCACAGGGGGTGACTCTTGGGGCTGGGCCTGTGCAGGGCTGAGGGTTGGACTCCAGGATCCTTGGGGGTCTCTCCCAGCTCAGCACATCCTGGGATTCTGTGAGCCCAGGAGAGCAGCACATCTGTGGGCACAGCAGAGGAACGTGGGGATGTGTGTGGGGTGTGATTTGCCTCCAGAGCAGAGTGGAGAACAGATGCTCAGTGTGAGCATCACACATCAGCTGGTACCACCCTGGGTGTGATGAGGAGGAGGAGGAGGACGAGGAAGGCGCCTTTGGACTGTGCCCAACACAAATTTCGAGCTGGATGCTCCCAGGATCTGATGGGATGTGGGTATTGGGCACTACCTGCTGATGCCATGGCTGTGGAAAGCACCCCCGTGTGTTTTCTCATTACAGACTTGGAACCTGTGTGTAGCTTTCTGTATTTCTCTCCTGGCAGTTAAACAGTGCAAAAGGGATTTTCAGACAAAATTGTGACTTCTCTTTCTTGATATTATGATGTTGCTGTCTCCTGAGATCCTGATGGCAGGAAGGTTTGTTTTCTGCAGCTTGAAACGAATGTTAAAGGGATATTTCTACCACCAAAAGTGTTTTGGGGTCTGGCTTCCTTGCTAGTTAAGAGTTTTAATTGAAAAAGAAGTCAATAATGGGATAATGCATTTTTTAATGGCATCTTTCTTCTGAGGTTGTGGCAAATGCTATAATTAAGCTGATAATTAAAGCCTGTGAAGTTAGTTATGAGCCCTGGCAAAGGCCCAGGGGAGTCAGGAGCAGGGTCTGCCTGTTCTGAGTCAGACACGGAGTCCAGCAGTCCTGGCCCCTGCTTTCTCCTGAGTCATGTGTGGGATGAAGTCCTGCCTGTCCTCTGGGGGTGAAAGGACATCGTAGAAAACACAAACTGAACATCTCAGAGTTTGGGGGTTGCACGTGCACAGCCCAAATCTGTGCAGGGCCAGGTACTGGAGCCTCTTTGAAGTGCAAATTGTTTTCTCACTAATCTGGCTAATTTCCAGAAATCAGCATCCCAGTGCATCCCAGTTTGCATCCCAGGGGATGGATTCGTTCCTGGCTTTCCCACGGAGGGATGGGTGCGATGTAAATCACCCAGACCCCACTGTCACCTTGCATTCCCTTCCCCAGGTGATCCCACCTGCTGTGACTGATCCAATTCCGCTCGACGCCGTTCCCAAGGGGGAGCAGAGGGAACACGTTTCCATAGCCCAGAAATGTTTTAAAGAACAGCTTTCCAAGGGATGGGGTGCCCACCCCTTTCCTTTCCTGCTTAATAAGCTGCCCCAGAAATGCAGAAATGCTGCAAGGGCTCAGCCCTGCAAAGCCCTGAAGGTGTGAGCAGCTCCAGCAGTGAGATGGGATCTCTAGGCATGTTCCAGGATCAAAGGCACCAGGAATCCCTGCTGGGCTTCTTCCAAGGCCTCAGCCCCAGGATATTCCCTGCAGGCAATTCCAGGCAGAGCCCCCCCTGACTGGAGATCACTATCCTGGCAAACAGTCCTTTGACTCTGCTTATTTTCTGGGAAGATAAGGAGGGGTTTCAGTGGGTGCCTCTGCTCGGATCAAGCACCTGAGATGTGATAAAGAGGACTGACGTGTGTGGTGCACGAGGGGCTGCAGGGGCTGCAGGCAGTGGGGGCATTTTAACAGCAGCCCTGGCATTGATCTGCTTCAGTCTGATGCTTGAAGACACTTCTCCCACCTGATGATTTAATCTGTTTTAATCTGGTGGTTTAAGACACTTCTCCCACCTGATGATTTTGCAACAGCAGCTGCCTGGAGAGGTGGGTGCAGTCAGGTGGGGTTGTAAATGTGAATAAAACACAACTGCAGCTCTTGCAGTTGCTGATTCTGTCTCCAGACTTGGAAAAGGGCAAATATATCCACTCACTCAATGATATGTAGGCAGGTGTGCCCATGGACTGAGAGATTTCAGAAGATTAAATACTTGCAGAAGGTCTGGACATTGTTGAGAAAAACTGGTATTTTTAAGACCCTTCAGCGGGCAGGAATATCCCTTTTTTTGCCATTTTCGTTTTCATGGCAGAAGTTCTTGGAGAGAAAAGTAACCTTGGATACAATTCCCCCTCCAAACAGCTCCGTGGCTGGTTTGGGGCACATGCAGGGGCTCAGGGCTGCAGCAGCTCAGCTCATTAGTGGCAGGAGCAGTCTCCTCTCCCTGCTAAAGGCACTGCATGCAGAGCACTCCGGGCTTCCCAGAGCTCCTGGAAAGCTGGAATGGAATGCCTTGTGGGTTTGCAATAGTCTGGCTCTCTGCTCTGTGTGGACTCCCTCCCTCTGGAGGATGGGGTTGGCCCTGTAAAAGTTTTGCAGAGATCCTTTTGGCAGCCGGGAGGGAAGAGCCCTGGACGTGCTGCTGCCTCCTGTCCTCCAGCCAGAGGGGCTTTTGGAGAAGGGATTGGCCTGCAGACTCTCCAGAGCTGGGAATGACCTGTTCAACCCTAGTCTGGTCCTATCTTCAGGTGTGGATGGGCCACATCAGGGACCATTCTTTGGGATATCAAAGGATTTGGGTCTGGAGGCACCATGGAGTTGATGTGGGAGGTGCCATCCACTGGAATATCAAAGGATTTGGGTCTGGAGGCACCATGGAGTAATGTGGGAGGTGCCTTTCTTTGGGATATCAAAGGATTTGGGTCTGGAGGCACCATGGAGTAATGTGGGAGGTGACACAGTGGGTCCTTGATGTGCAGCAGATCCAGAGCAGCAGGTTGGACATTGGCACTCAGGGATAATTCCTTGATAACAGTGAGGGTGGTGAGGCACTGGCAGAGGTTTTCCAGAGGGATGCTGGCTACCCCATCCCTGGAAGTGTCCAAGGCCAGGTTGGACAGGGTTTGGAGCAGCCAGATCCAGTGGAAGGTGCTCTAGATGAACTAGATGACCTCTAAAAGTCCCTTCCCAGCCAAACTCTTCCCTGCCTCCATAATTCTGTGACGTTTTTCTTTCATTGCAGGGGATGGCCAGGTGGATTTCGATGAGTTTATGACCATCCTGGGCCCCAAGCTGGTGTCGTCGGAGGGCAGGGATGGCTTTCTGGGGAACACAATAGACAGCATATTCTGGCAGGTAAGTCAGCATTTCATTAAATGCAACTTTAACCAACTCTCAGCAGCTTCCAGAATGGGTTTGTTGGGGAAAACACGATGTTTTCCAAGTGGGAATGCCTGTGAAAAGGGCACTGGGGTCTGTTGTGTGTATATCCTGTGTGGGAGGATGTGAAAGCCCTTCCTGTGGATGGATGGAGTTGGACACAACAAATCACCCACATATTTGGGCAACATCTTTAGCAGCATTTTGGAATTCAGGTTTGGAAGAGAGAAGGATTTTTCCTGATGAGATTTTGGAGTTGGAAACCTTGAATCTTTACAACTGTGTCACTGTTCCACATCCCTGGGCTGTGGTGGGGGATGCTCTTTGTGGAGCAAAGTGTGCCCAGGAGATCAGGTCTCACTGGTGCTTCTGGGGTGAATCCAGGGCCCAGGCTGAAGGCTGAGTTGGCACAGGGGATGTTTTACCTTGGGGGGTGGTTTGGTCTGGCAGTGGGAGCTGCCTTTTGTCAGCCTTAGGATCCACGGGCTGTGCAAAGGACATTGCTGGAGGGACTTGTGTCCAGCTGAGCCCTGTGTGGGAGGAAGGGAAAGCCCTTCCTGGGATAAATGGACACCACAAATCACCCAGATATTTGGCAACATCTTTAGGAGCATTTTGGAATTCAGGTTTGGAAGAGAGAAGGATTTTTCCTGATGAGTTTTTGGAGTTGGGAACCTTGAATCTGCAGGACTGGTCTCCGAAATGTGCCGTGTTCCACATCCCTGGGCTGTGGTGGGGGATGCTCCCTGTGGAGCAAACTGTGCCCAGGAGATCAGGAGCAAAGTGTGCCCAGGAGATCAGGTCTCACTGGTGCTTCTGGGGTGAATTCAGTGCCCAGGCTGAGGGCTGGGTTGGCACAGGGTGTGTTTTACCCTGTTTAGAGGGGTTTGGTCTGGCAGTGGGAGCTGCCTTTTGTCAGCCTTGCAGTGGGATTTCCAACAGCACTGGGATCCATGGGCTGTGTAAGGGACATTGCTGGAGGGACTTGTGTCCACATAACTGTGTCCAGCTGAGCCCTGTGTGGGAGGATTGGAAAGCCCTTCCTGGGATAAATGGAGTTGGACACAACAAATCACCCACATATTTGGGCAACATCTTTAGCAGCATTTTGGAATTCAGGTTTGGAATGGAAAAGCATTTTTCTTGATGAGTCTTTTGAGTTGGAAACCTTGAATCTTTACAACTGTGTCACTGTTCCACATCCCTGGGCTGTGGTGGGGGATGCTCCTTGTGGAGCAAAGTGTGCCCAGGAGATCAGGTCTCACTGGTGCTTCTGGGGTGAATCCAGGGCCCAGGCTGAGGGCTGGGTTGGCACAGGTGATGTTTTACCCTGTTTAGAGGGATCTGATCTGCCAGTGGGAGCTGCCTTTTGTCAACCTTGCAGTGGGATTTCCAACAGCATCAGAGCTTCCAGGAAAAGCAGTCCAGGCTGTTATGGCAGGGATTAAACCTCTCCAGACCCACAGTGCTGCACTTTTCTTGCCAATGGATTAAATGTGTGGCTTCCTGTGAGATTGCTGCTCATTTCACTGGCCATCAACAGCCTTTGCCTGCTCAGACACTTCAGCTGTGACCAAGTTCTTCAGGAATCACAAGAGCCAAACCTGGAAATGAGCATTTCTGTCTTCTTTTACTGCCCTCCAGCACAGTCCAGACTGAAGTGGGTGGAGCTTTCTAAAAGTATTTTTAAAGTCTTTTAAAAGCTTGTTGCTGGTGCGTGACAGAAACAACCCTGGAAATCCTGCTCTGGATCCCAGGATTTGGTTGTCAAAGCAAGAGTTTGGTGGGGGTGAAGCCTCTGGTTTGTAACAAATCTGGGGGGGAGGTGAGGGCTGGAGGACACCAG
Source organism: Corapipo altera (assembly GCF_003945725.1). NCBI lineage: Eukaryota > Metazoa > Chordata > Aves > Passeriformes > Pipridae > Corapipo > Corapipo altera. The sequence goes on from NW_020885034.1 coordinate 533,452, forward strand.
GAAGGGCAGGACTGGGAGAACCAGGAATGTTTTGTGCCTTGGGAGCCTCATCCCAGCACGGGAAAGCACTAAGGAGGGGAGGAAGCACCATCCTGTCCCACTGAGCCTTCCAGGCTCCCCTTCCAGCCCCTCACTGGAGCTGTTGGGAAAGCCAAGCTCATGAGCTGAGCTCTTGGATGGGGAGGCAGAACAGTCTGGAGCCCTCTCGGAGTTCTCCTGGTGAAGCTGCTGCTGTTGAGTGCCCCTCCAGCCCCTGGGAATGCCTGAGGTGGCTTTGCCCAGAGGAAGAGGGGCAGGGGGGGAATGGGAGCTGTGGATTTGGAGCAGCAGGATCCTGGACTCAGCTTTCCCTGCCCCAGGGACCTTGTGCCCCCCCAGCTGGGGTGGGATGAGGGAAAATTGAGCAGAGAGTCCAACAACTGCCCCCTCAGTGGGCAGGGACAGCCCTGGGGGGTCCCTGCAGGAAACAAAGCCCTGACTGGATCCCACCAGCCTTGGGAAACAATGGTTGTGATCTTCTCCTTGTAAGGGTAAAAATACACCTCTTTCCATAGCACTTTCTTGGATTTCAAAGCCTTGGAAGGGAAGGCTTTGGCTCAGATTGCTTTTCTCCTGGGATAGGAGAAAAAGAAAAAGCAAGGAAAATTTACATAGGTGTCACTCAGGGAGCAGATTCCCTCTTCCCATTCCTGCCTGGCTTTACCCAAGGCATCTGCAGGGCCATAAGTCACCTCATCTTTGAGCATTTATGGCTCTGTATTGTCTCCAGTGGGATTCCTGATGGGAAACAAAGCCCTTTCCAGCATCAGGGCTTGGCTGTGCTTCCCACATCCCCTTGATGTGCAATCTTCCCATTTTCTGGGAAGGAATGGCAGGGAGAGGGGGCTTGGGTTGCTGCCAGAGCCCTTCCCCAAGGAGGGGGCAGTGCCCACGAGCTGTGCCCAGGGTGGGGTGGCACAGGAAGGGACAGCCCTGCCTGGGGGTCACCTGGGTGGGCAGTGCCAGCCTGAAACCCCACCCCAAAGCCACAGGCAGCAACAGGCACCTGGGAGAGGCTCTTCCATCGGTCCCAAGGGGACAGAGGATCCACCTTGGCATCCAGAAAGTGCCTTCCCCTCTTCCATCCAAGCAGCTTCGCTCCAGCTCTCACAGGTTTGGCTCTTGGGGTATTTTTGCTGAGGGTCCCACTTTTAGAGTGGGGCACTTCTGTGCCAACTCTGTTCCAAACATGCCTTAAAATCCCTTGAAATAGTGTAATTACACAGTTAAATAACAAACAGCAGCAGAAGGAGGGAGGAATTCAAAGGAACAGGCCTGGAGCTGCATTTGCAGGTGAAGCAGGAAGGGAGTTGGTGGGACACAGGAAGGTGGTTCCAGAGGGAAGGAGCTGCAGAGGGGATGGATCTCACTCCAGCAGGAGGGCTACAGGAGGTGGGAAAGGGGTAGAAGCAGTGGAAGAATAGGAAGGAGAGAGAGGAATCATATGTGGAAAGGACAGGATTGAAATAATAGAGAAAGGCTGCATCCCAACTACCATTTGTTGTCCCAAGAGCAAAGCCTGGGAGAGGGGGGATTCAGCCAAGACCTGAGCTTGGACAGGTAGTAGAGACTTGGAGGGTCTCTATACATCCCTCAGATGTATTTTCCCTCCTTGCTTTCCCCTCTGGGATTTCCAGAATTGTTTAGACTCTCTGGAATCACAGGAAGGTCTGAGCTGGGAGGGACCCCCAAGGACCATCGAGTCCACACAGGGGATTGAACCCTGAGCTTGGCTTTGTTAGCACCAGGTTTTACCCAGCTGAGCTTATCTCAGGCTCATCCCTTAAACTGAATCCTGTCAGTGTGTGTTTTGGGCATCCTGCTCTTGCTCTCCCAGGAAGGAGTGATCAGTTCTGCTCCTCCTGGAATGGCTCTCCCTGCTCCCTGCACAGGGTCAGGAGGCGTTTGAGGGGAGGCAAAATTCAGCCCTGCAAATACACCAATGAGACATCAGGAGAGGTGGGGAAACATGGACTATTTTCCATCCCAAAAATCCATCATTTCCCCTGGGAGATGCAGCTCCCACTGAGCCCCTTTTGGAGAACATCCCCAGGTGCTCCTGCTCTGTTTTCCAGAGGGTTTTCTCACCCTGTGTGCAAGTGGAAGTGGTATTTACCTAGGCACAGACATCCTTCACTGTCTTAAATGTTTAAGACACTCTTAAACCATCTTAAATGCTTTTTCTTAGCCAGCCCTGGGCAGGCAGGGTGGGAGTCAGGAGGAGCTGGAAGGCTGGAAGCAGCCAGGGAAGGCCTGGTTTGGGGCAGACCCCCCATGAAAAGCCTGCAGCATTGACTCCAACACCCCCTTTGGCTGCTTCCACCTTCATTCAGAATGAAATGGGGAGAAAAAAAAAAGCATAATGAGAAAAAAGCATAATGGTTCCAGTTCTACCCCCAGGACTGAGTTTTGTCCAGGTGAGTTGGAGGCATTTCCACTGCAGGGCCATTCAGGGCTGGGAAGGGATTTAGACCAGGAGCATCACAGGAAAGCCAAACACCAGTATTGGTAAATAGCAGCTCCTGGGGTTTTTTTAGCAAACAGACTCTAAATCTGTGCCCTGTGCCCTGCCAGGGATGAAAAGAGAGGGGAGAAAGTGAGATTTCATATTCATTTACAATTTTTTTGTCCAGTTGCTGAGTGCAAAGACCTTCAGCTCAAGTGTTCTACAGGATGTAGCGTGGAGGATCTCCAGTCCCTGGGGGAAGGAACAGGACCAGAAGTAATAACAACCTTGGATGACAGGGTTTTAATTAAAATAAACCTCTGTCTTGGCTTAAAATGCTTTTGGAAGTCAGAACAAGTTTGAATGGTTAAACAGCAAGGCTGCAACTGCACCATGAGCAGAATAAATCCCGTGCCCAGCAGCACTGATGAGATTATTTTGAAAAGTCAATACTTTGTACAGGGATCATCTGAGAGGCCTGATTATGTTCCCCCCCCTTTCTCCCTTCACTGTGTGCATGTGGAAGCTGCAGGGAACAGCATTTCCTCCTGTGCTGGAGCATTGCTTGGGCAGGGAGGTGTGACAGCTTTGTCCTGCACCAGGGGATGGGGCTGGACCATCCACTCAGCTGTGGTGTCCCTGGTTATTTTGGGATAAAATTTTATTTTGGGATAAATAAAGCTGCTTTGCAGGAGCAGGAAGAGCAGAATACCAACACAGGGGCTCTGCTGCTCAGGGTTCCCATTTCCCCACTGGAGAGGTGTCTCTGCAGTTTTGGGGAGGACAGGCAGGATTGGGGAGGTGGGTCCTGCACAGCAGGTGGCAGGTTGGACTGCGTGATCCTTGGGGGTCCCTTCCAGCTCAGCACATCCTCTGAGTCTGTGACTCAGTGATGCAGAGATGCCTCGTGCTTCAAAAGTGCCAGTTTTACTCCAGGTGGTAAAAAGAAAGTCTGGAAATGTGGCTCAGGTGTTGTGTGCACTGGGGACACTCAAAGCCACCTGAGAGGTCCCAGCAAGGCTTTCAAGGACCTTCCTGATTTATGTACAATGGACCTGCTCTGTTGGTGCCAAGACCATTATCAGCAGAAGGAGACAGTTCTGGTTGCTCCATTAAATCTCCCTTTGTTGCACTCCATGGCTGGGAAAGCTGAACTCTGGATCCATCAACAAGACTCTACTCTTTGTTCCTGATCCCTGTGCCCAGCACAGATGTGCTGTCACAGCTGGTGCAGATGTGAACCCTGCAGAGGTTCCTGGATCATGCTGGTAAAGCTGTCCCTGGACAGGGAGACTGTCCCATCCCTGTAACCCCTTTGCAGGGTATGGATCCACCACCAGGCAGGAGTGAGTGATTTTGGGGGGCCCTATTTTATCCCTTTCTGTGAAGGAACCTAATTTTCACCACTACACATTTATCCCTGTAACAAAATCCACTTCTCAAGTCACCAGGATCAAATTTACAGCTCAGAACTGGAGGCTCTGGAAATGGCAACGTTTTGGAAGCAGCTGTGAACCAAGAGCAGCAAAAAAGCACAGCTTCATTGTCCCGCTGGGTTTTTTCTCCTCAGCCACCTTCCTGACACATTTAGCCTTCAGAAATGCTCTCCAGCTTTGGTTCACAGCCTATTTAAAGCAGCCAGTTCACATCCAGAGGCTTCCTGCCTGCGGGATGACAGTGGAAAGCTGCCCTGGCAGGAGCTGATGGGGCTTTGTGCACACTCATGGACTTAAACCCCACCAGCTCTTGCTGTACAGAGGTTATTTTTTCTAGGCCAGTTTATATATAAACTCAGGCTGCAGCTCTGTGACTTTTTTAAGGGGGGGTGTTATTATTTATTCCCATACCCTACTTGATGTGGGAAACAGGAACTGCTCAGTGGTTTTGCTTGCAAATGTGAGGAGAAATGTTTAGGAAATATGACTCTGTGTGAGCATCATCTGATGTGTGCACAGGGTTGGGGAGATGGTTTGGAGCTTTTTGTGGCCTCCTTGCCCAGGGGATCCAATTCTCCAGCCCCTCTGAGGACCAGAAACATTCCCAGAGCTGCTTTTGTTGGGATGGGGATCATTTTTCTCTGGATGCCTTTGAAAGGTGCCTTTGGGTGATGGGGCAGAGGCAGCACAAAAACACACAGGGGAGATTCAGCAACAGCAGTTGTGTCTTCAAATCCCATATTCCAGCACTCCCAGGGCCAGGAAAGAGTTTCTTCCAGAGGCAAGTCCTTAAATCCCAAGCAGTACCAGATCCCAGGATCCATCCTTCCCCTCTGCACAAGTCAGGATCTGCAATCCGGGTGTCACTGGAGGACTTTGCCTTTGGCTTCCCTGGATACTTCAGTTCCTGTAACAAAATCCCCTCTTTCACTGCACTGCAGTAAATTTGTCGAGTCCTTAACTGACCATAAGAAAAGTCTGATTTTAATGGAGATCAGAGCTTGGGAATTGTTTAAAAGAGGCTTGATAGTGGTGGCCTTTTTGTATTTCTTTGTCCTAAAGAATCCCCACTTTGAGATGGGAATCCATATATTGCCCTGCCTCCCAGCCCTGGCTTTCAGTGGAGCAAAAACCCTGTGAAAATTGAAGAATTAGAGGGAAAAGCAGGAAAAGAGACACTGCAATTGAAGAATTAGAGGCAAAACCAAGAAAATAGACACTGCATTGCTCATAAACAAACAAACAAACCCCTCAAGTGTTGGCAAATGTTTGCAGGGAACAAATGTGTTTAGAAAGAAAATGACCTTTTGTGTGAAAGAAAAGCTAAAAAAGACTTGCTTGGAACAACCAAAAAAAAAAAAGGCAAAAAAAGAAAGAAAGGAAGATATCTAGAAAAATGGAAATGGAGAAGCTGCAGATCTCTGGGGTGGGGTATTTGTAGCCCAGGTGGTGACTGAGGTTTGTTGGTGTGAGACACACGAGCAGGGGATGCTGTGGTGCTGAGGAGAGACCTGCAGGTCCTGCTGCCAGGAAATTTCTACAGGCACAGGGTTTAACTCAGGTTTTCCCAGCGTGTATCCAAGATTTTTGGTGCCCTTTGCTGGAACTGAACATGTAAAGCCAGAAGCACAGGTTGGGCAGAGAAGCTGGGGCTGCCCCATCCCTGGAAGTGGCCAAGGCCGGGTTGGAGCAACCTGGGCTAGTGGAAGGTGTCCCTGCCCAGGGCAGGGGGTGGAACTGGATGGTCTTTAAGGTCCTTTCCAACCCAAACCATCCTGTGATTTCGGATATGGAAAATAAGCTTTGTGACACGTTAAAATTTTCCTCACTCACTGATTTCTCCTGACATCAAATCGTTCCCCAGCAATAATTCCCCATTTCTCTTCATCCCACTGGGCTACGGACCTCACCTGTAGCCTTGCTGAAACCTCCTCTGCTCTGCAGCTACCAGTCCCAATTTTCTCACCAAATTATGAAATGTATTAATAAAGTCAAGCTGTTTCCAGGCTCAGAGTCATCAGCTGCTGTTCCAACTCTGGAGAAGGACATGCATCTTCAACAGTTGATCAGGGTATTTTTTCTAATAAAAAATGTCACTGATCCATGAAAACTCCATCTCCTTTCTAAGCCCTGATTTCATTAAAACTTCATTAATTGGAGGTCTAACAGTGAGAGCTTCCCAGAGAAGCTGTGGCTGCCCCATCCCTGGAAGTGTCCAAGGCCAGGTTGGAGCAACCTGGGCTAGTGGAAGGTGTCCCTGCCCATGGCAAGGGGTGGGACTGGGTGGTTTTTAAGGTCCCTTCCAACCCAAACCACTCTGGGATTCTGGGATTCTGAATAAACCCACCTGGAACCATCCAGCCTGGAGTGATGGCCTGGTTAGATATTAAGATTTTCAGTTTTATCAGCAAAATACCTCGTGGGACAGCCCTGAAGCAGCTTCTGGAGCATCCTGGTGCCTCTTCCAGAGGGCATTTCTGGATTTCTGCTCGTGCAGAGGCACAAGGAGCAGGTTGTGTTGGGGATTGCTGGGAATTTCCTATGGAAGAGAAGGGTTTCCACTGCTGCCCTGCCATGCCCACCCAGCCACCACCCCTGGGTGTCCCCCTGGCACTGCTGGCCCAGCCTGGTGTTTGTGAGGAGCAAAGGTGGTGGCACATTGGTGGCCCTGGCAGATGGTTCTCCAGGCACCAGCTGTCCTGAGTTACCATGGGATGGGAGATTCCCTTGGCCATCAGGGTGGAGATGTTTCCCTGGGGATCTATAGGAAGGTTTTTCCTTATCCATCAAGGTGGAGATGTTGCCCTGGCCATCCATGCTGAGTTTTTTTCCCTGGCCATCAGAGTGGAGATGTTTCCCTCATGATCCATAGGAAAAAGTTTTTCCTTGGCCATCAGGGTGGAGATGATTTCCTGGCCATCCATAGTCAGGTTTTTCCTCATCCATCAAGGAAGAGATGTTTCTCTAGACATCCATGCTGAGGTTTTTCCTCATCCATCAGGGTGATGTTTCCCTGGTGATCTGCAGGGAGGTTTCCCTTGACCATCAGGGTGGAGATGTTTCCCTGCCCATCCATGCTCAGGTTTTCCCTCATCCACCAGGGCTGAGATGTTACCCTGGCCCATCCACACTGAATCTGTGCCCTGGCCATCAGGGTGGAGATGTTTCCCTCATGATCCACAGGAAAGTTTTCCCTTGGCCATCAGGGTGGAGAGGATTCTCAGGACATCCACAAGCAGGTTTTTCCTTATCCATCAAGGTGGAGATGATTCCCTGGCCATCCATGCTCAGGTTTTTCCTTATCCATCAGGATGGAGATGTTTCACTGGCCCATCCATGCTGAGTTTTTTTCCCCCCTGACCATCAGGGTGGAGATGTTTCCCTGGGGATCTACAGGAAGGTTTTTCCTTATCCATCAGAGTGGAGATGTTTCCTTGGCCATCCATAATCAAGTTTTCCTTATCCATCAGGGTGGAGATGATTCCCTGGCCATCTATAATCAGGTTTTTCCTCATCCATCAGGGCGAAGATGTTTCCTGGACATCCATGCTGAGGTTTTCCTTGTCCATCAGGGTGATGTTTCCCTGGTGATCTGCAGGGAGGTTTCCCTT
>NW_020885034.1:540993-545558 GCF_003945725.1 Corapipo altera
CCCATCCACACTGAATTTGTGCCCTGGCCATCAGGGTAGAGATGTTTCCCTCGTGATCCACAGGAAGGTTTTCCCTTGGCCATCAGGGTGGAGAGGATTCCCTGGCCCATCCATGCTGAGTTTTTTTCCCCCTGACCATCAGGGTGGAGATGTTTCACTGGATATCCATGCTGAGGTTTTCCTTATCCATCAGGGTGGAGATGTTTCCCTCGTGATCCACAGGAAGGTTTTCCCTTGACCCTCAAGGTGGAGAGGATTCCCTGGCCATCCCTGCTGAGGTATCTTTCCCTGGATGGAGATGCCCTGGCCATGCTGCCCCATTTCCCTCCATTCTCCTTTGCTGACCTCTCCAATGGCAGGAGGTGAGATGGGGGCTGGGCCAACCTCTCCCTCCCCTTCCCAAGGGATCTGCACAAACTCTTGCCTTGGTTTCTCCAAGAACTTGTGCCCCGAGTGCTGCCAATGGGGCTGTTGCACTTTGATTTGGGTCTTGGCAGGAATTTCCCGGGCTGGGGGGAATGTGAAGATACTGAGAGTGTTCCTGGTGCTGTGGCATCACCTCTCCCTGTGCCAGAGCCAGAAAAAATTCATGCTCTGAATTTATTATTACAATTTCCCAGCAGAGCCCCAACACAGTCCTACCAAGTGTGGGGGGGAAGATGCTGATCTTCAAGAGAAATTCCTTAAAGGCTTTTTTTTTTTTTCAAACAAATTTACCACTTCATTGAGAAATTGTTTCTTTGCCTGTGTGTTTTCTGCCTGTCTGTGGAGCTTTGAGTGTATTTCTGTGCTGGCAAAGATAGCAATCCTGCCCTCTGAGCTGGGTGCAGACTCCAGAGCTGGGGGAGGGAATGCTGTCACAGAGAGATTTTGTTATTTTGGCTGTTGAATAACACACCACACTATAAAGTGGTAATTAAAACAGGTAGTTATGTATCCCCACACATTTACTGACAGGTAAAAGAATGGATCAGGGTGGAGACACTTATGGCAGAACAACCTGAGGAAGCTGGTGGAAGTATTCAGCAGACTGTGAGCGTGGTGGGAAGGGTTCCAAACTGATTTTGATCCTTTTTTTTTCATGTAAATAAGCAGATGTAGCCTGGAGGGGAAAGATCTCTGTTCAAAAGGAGCCGGGAGGGTGGTGCAGTTCCCTCCAGAGCTGTTCTCCAGTGTCCAACATTCCTACACTGGGCAGCAACACGACCCTCTGGAGAGAACCCAGAGAGGTCCACGGTGGAGTTCATGGAATTGCTCCATTTTTGGAGCAGGGAGTAGGAGGCTGTTGCCTTCCCTGGAGGAAAATAATCACATAACAATGATTTGCATGTTTTTAATCTCTTCCCACTCTTGCTGAGTGTGTTGGTTTAGATGTTTCCCCCCCGAGGTTGCTTTGCCTGGGGGATTATTAGTAGCAAACATCGTTGTCAATCCATCAGCTCCCCTGTGAAGCTCCAGTTCCTCAAACTTTTGTAAGTGACAGAGCAATGAAAAGACAAATGAAATAAAGTGATGCATTTTAGAGGAGCAGGCTCTGAGCAGAGCTGTCCCAAAGGCAGACAGGCTCTGTGGAGGTGACAGAATTCAGGCACTTCAGGTACTCCCTTGGGAAGACAAACCCAGGACCCTCAGCTTCCAGCACTTGTGGCCTTTGTATGAAGAGACAATTGAGCCAATATTAATATTTATTTTAGGGCTAGTTGGTGTGCAGGCACATGTTCTCACTAAATTAGCCAGGCTTTAAACTGCCAGAGGGCAGGGATAGGTAGGATATTGGGAAGGAATTGGCTGTGAGGGCCAGGCACAGGCTGGGCAGAGAAGCTGTGGTTGCCCCTGGATCTCTGGAAGTGTCCAAGGCCAGGTTGGATGGGGCTTGGAGCAACCTGGGCTAGTGGAAGGTGTCCCTGCCCATGGCAGGGGGTGGGACTGGATGGGCTTTGAGGTCCCCTCCAACCCAAACCACTGTGATTCCATGATTCTGAGATCTTCTTCCCATTAGTGGCTCTGTGGCCCAGTCTTGATCTACTCCTAAAATAGCCAGAGTGACCTCTGGGGCAGCAGGGCTGGGGAGAGACTTTGGACAAGGGCCTGGAGTGACAAGACAAGGAGGAAGAGTTTCCCACTGCCAGAGGGCAGAGTTAGATGGGATATTGGGAAGGAATCCTTCCCTGGGAGGGTGGGGAGGCCCTGGCACAGGTTGCCCAGAGAAGCTGTGGCTGCCCCATCCCTGGAAGTGTCCAAGGCCAATTGGGAGCAACCTGGGCTAGTGGAAGGTGTCCCTGCCCATGTCAGAGGTGGAATGAGATGAGCTTTAACATCCCTCCCAACCCAAACCATTCCATGACTATAATTGAAGTTAAAACATATCCTGTCCCCAATACTTCTTGTTACACATCAGCTCCATCCTTGCATTTCCTAAAGCCACATCTTTAACACAACTGGCATGAAAACCCCGCTGAGCTTGTGGCTCAGAAACACTTGTGTGAATATTCCAACCCCCCTTCAGCCTGTGTCCCTTTGTCCTACTGACAGTCAGAGGGGCTCAAATCCCAAGGGCAGTTTCTGAGCAAAAGTGGAATATATTACATATCATAATCACAGACTCAAATGATGACGAAACCCTCCAGGAATGGCTGATTCAGCGTGGGATAGGTGTGGAAAATACCACCCCTTCCCCAGGATTGTTGTTGTTTTGTTAACTTTGTAAAGTGTTTAAGGGAACGAGAACAAACCCCCGTGATGTCGGTGTGTCCAGGCTGGTGGAGAAGGGACCTCAGCTCTGTCCTGCTGAGGCTTTGCCACCTTCTGCATCTTCTGAAAGTTCTCCCAAGTTCATGTTTCACAGAATCACTGAGGCTGGAAAAGACTTCTGAGATGGTCGAGTCCAACCTGTGACCCAACTCCCCCTTGTCACCCAGACCAGGGCACCGAGTGCCACCTCCAGTGTTCCCTCAAACCCCTCCAGGGATGGTTTCCCTCTATGGAGAACAGGCTCAGTTCAGTCCATGTTAAGCCCTTGATTTAGGAAATAAAGAATAAATTCAGTTCTTCCTGTGCCTCAGAATACAGGGGAATAGGGAACAAGCAAACTCCGGTGGGACAGGGCTGAACTGGTTCAAAATAACACCCCTTGGGGCTGGGAAGGGATGTGTGCTGGCTCTCCTAGGCCAACATTTTGGGTCCTGCTCTCAGTTTGATGAGAAGATTTAGATTTGTTCTTTGGTTTATGGCTCCTTGATTCCTGCTGGACCCAACAGCACAGGTAGAGAAATGGCAGCAAAAATCCTTCAGGATCGAGGTCTCCGGAACTGAGGGAAGAGCTGAGTCTGTTTGTGCTCCTTCCTCCTGGAGGGAAATGGTGTTTTCATTTGGGATACCTGGGTAATACCTTAGAGAATAGTTACCCTGGTGATTAGAGATAATCAACATGTTTTCCTGAATTCAATTTTCTTGAAAAATTGCCCTTTGTTTTTGCCCAAGTGGAACTTTCAGCCAAGACTTTGAAATTGCCATTAGTCTCAGAATTCCTGCAATGTTTTGACTGAACATGTGCCTATTTTTCATCAATATGGTTTAAAATGTGTTTTACTCAAAAGTAACACAACGTTCTTATTTATCTGGAGCGTGTTTTTGCAGCAAACAAATCAAATGGGGTTTTGTGTTATATCATTTGTAACAGAAAATGGATCCATCTAGGACTTGGTCAAATGAAAATTACCTGAAGGTATTTGATGGGGGGGTTTCCAGTTTTTTAAACTCACAGCAATTTGTCAGGTGTCACCACTGGGCAAAGCTTTGGAGCTGCTGCTCAGAGCCTGGCTGGTTCCCAGGACACGAGAAATGCCCCTGGTTTAGGGCATTTAGGGCATCTCTAAAACTGCTGACAGATCCTTGCAAACCTTACTTGTAGATTTACTTACAGAGCAGTAACCAATTGTTGTGCCTTCCCACTGCCAGAGGGCAGGGTTAGATGGGATATTGGGAAGGGATTCCTCTCTGTGAGGGTGGGGAGGCCCTGGCACAGGTTGCCCAGAGAAGCTGTGGCTGCCCCTGGATCCCTGGAAGTGTCCAAGGCCGGGTTGGAGTAACCTGGTCTGGTGAAAGATGTCCCTGCCCATGGCAGGGGTGGAACTCGATAGTGTTTAAGGTCCTTTCTAACCCAAACCATTCTGGGACTCTGGGACTCATTATAACACTTTTTTAGTGCATTTTTTCAGTTGCAGTGGTGATTTTTTCTCTCTACAAACTTCCTACAGAGCTCTCTGTGTTCCTATGGGGTAAAGATGATCCTACCAAAGAATCTCAGAACATGCTGAGTTGGAAGGGACTCACAAGGACCATCCAATCCAACCCTCAGCCCTGCACAGGCCCAGCCCCAAGAGTCACCCCCTGTGCCCCAGAGGATCAGCCAAACCCTCCCTGAGCTCTGGCAGCCTTGGGGCTGTGCCCACTGCCCTGGGGAGCCATGATCCATAGACTGAAGAATAATTCCTCTCTCCTTTCCTCCCCTCCCCTCCCCTCCCTCTCCCTCTCCCTCTCCCTCTCCCTCTCCCTCTCCCTCTCCC
>NW_020885034.1:545568-549404 GCF_003945725.1 Corapipo altera
CTCTCCCTCTCCCTCTCCCTCTCCCTCTCCCTCTCCCTCTCCCTCTCTTTGGAGGCAGCTGAGTGTTGATTGCCATGTAGGAATTAAATTAGAGGAGTTAAAACCCGTTTCAATCACGTCATGCCCAACTTGCATATGAAACACGGGCTTGGAACGTTGCTGGTAATCACCGTGGAGTGGCTGATTAAAGGCCATTAAAATTCACCAGGAAAAGTCCTAATCCTCTCTCCACTTCCAGCCTGGCTCTTTGCTCTCTGTGTGATGATCACTGCTGACTTCACTCCTCCTCCCTGACAAAGTTTCCCAGGACAGGACATGTCCCTCTGCTGCCCCTGGACGTGCCACACTCGCCTGGAGAAGCAGATGGGAAGCAAAGGGGAGAAATAATTTGATTTATAGGAGCCAAGGCATGGAATCTGTGGGAAGAAACACCCTGGAAGTGCTCTGTCACATTCTTGCACCCAGGGACTCAGGGAGAGATAGAGGTGATATGAAAAATGTAATTGCAACAGGAATTGAGGATTTCAGGAATCCCGTGGTGGGGGAGTTATTGCAGCTCAGAAATTTCTAGTGGCTATGGTGACATGATTATTTTTATATATGATATATTAAATCATATTTTATGTGTAATAATTTTTCTGAATGTGAAGCAAGTCCAGTCTCCACTGAGGAGGTTGCTCCTGACTTTCCTTCCCTGAATGTGTCTCTTCCACCATGTGCAGAAACATCCCAGCTCTTACTCACACAAGGTCATCACAGACCTTATATTAAGAGACAGTACCCACAACTAAACCTCCATGGGACTGTTTCCATCATCCCTGCCTGTTTTCACAACCTCCAGGCCTGCCCTGAGTGTGCCATTTGCTGGAGATCTAAATTGCTCCTACAATTAAATCTCCATCCCGTTAATTCAGCACCTGCAAAATGAAGTCCTCCCTTTCGAGTCTGTGCCTGAGCTCAGAGCACAATTGTTGACCTCAAGTAGACACTCAGATCGTGATGTCTCAGGGGTGCACCAGCCAAGGGCCCCCAGAAGCTGAAGGAGCATCACTTTTGCAGGCAGCAGATGCTTTTCCAGCTCCTGGCTGGTTTTAATGTGCCCCAGAGCAGTTGTTAGAAAGCTGAGTGGGTAACGGGCTCCCAATTAAACTTTTATGTGGCCTTTTGTCACTCCCCCCTTGTCATTCCTTGTGGTGGTGTCAGCAGTTTGCCTGTTGTGGTTCAGTTGCCAAATAATTCCAAAATCCTTGGGATAACAGAAATAACACCCATTTTTAGTGGTAGAAAGCCAAGCATTACTTTATTCACAGCACTGGCTGTGAATCCACAGTCACCAAAATCCTGCTTCCACACAGACACCAATACAACACTTTTTATATATTTTTAACAAACAAATCAATGTTCATTAGTTCCTAATTACATAATTCTCTTTCATTAATTAATATTCTCTTTTCTATTGGTTGTGGATTTCTCACTTTCTGTGCTAATGAGTCCATAATTTTAGACTTTTTAGCATCTTTTTCCTTTGAAAGGGACTTTCCATCATGTTTGTCTTCTTTATCTGCTGCTTTCTGCAGAATGTCCTTGTGGTCCATAAGTTCTGCATTCCAGATGTCCAATTTCAACAGTACATCCTTCTCTCCAGGGCTTTGTTCATTGAAGCAGATCAAGGTCAGCGTAACAAAACTGAGTTTTAGTCCTTTTCCCAAACTGTGTTCCCACAAAAGCAGCTTATGGCAACTCTTTGCTAAATGCTTTAAGGGATTCAGGGCCTCACACAGCATCTATGAGCAATTCAAACCATTAAAAATTAGAAAAGTTTATAATTTCCAAAGGTTCCAGTGCTGACCCACCCTTGGATCCTGCTGGGGTGGTGCTGCAGGTCCTGCCCCAGCTCCCCTCGCTCTCTGTGCCCTCCCTGCCATGGCACTGGTTCCTCTGCTCACACACTGGGGTTGTGATGCTCCTCTGCCCACCTGGGCACTTCTCTCCATCCCAATATACAGGACAGTCCTTTCCCTTTATCCCATCAGTGGTTTGTGGGTTTTCATTCCTGGTAGGACACAGTTATGATGATGATGCTTTTGGATCAGAGACTGGTGCAGTTTGCCTCAGGTCAAGTCTTGGACGCTTCCTTATCTTGATTCCTTCATAAAAAGGGGGAGGCAGGAGGAGATCATAGGAATCATGGAGTGGTTTGGGTTGGAAGGGACCTGCCCTGGGCAGGGACACCTTCCACTAGCCCAGGTTGCTCCAAGCCCCGTCCAACCTGGGCTTGGACACTTCCAGGGATGGGGCAGCCACAGCTTCTCTGGGCAACCTGTGCCAGCACAGAGACTGCCCAAGTGGCCAAGAAGGCCAATGGATCCTGGCCTGGATCAGGAAGAGTGTGGCAGCAGGAGCAGGGAAGGGATTCTGCCCTTGGACTCAGCGCTGGTGAGGCCACCCCTGGAGTGCTGTGTCCAGCTCTGGGCCCTCAGCTCCGGAAGGACATTGAGGGGCTGGAGCAGGTGCAGAGAAGAGCAGCAAGGCTGGGGAAGGGACTGGAGCACAAGTGCTGTGAGGAGAGGCTGAGGGAGCTGGGGGGGCTCAGCCTGGAGAAGAGGAGGCTCAGGGGAGACCTCCTCACTCTCTGCAACTCCCTGACAGGAGGGGGGAGCCGGGTGGGGGTCGGGCTCTTCTCCCAGGAACCAACAGTAGGACAAGAGGGCTGGGTCTTCAGCTGTGCCAGGGGAGGTTTAGGTTGGATATCGGGAAGAAATTTTTTACAGAGAGAGTGCTCAGCCATTGGAATGGGCTGCCCAGGGAGGGGGTGGATTCTCCATCCCTGGAGGTGTTTAAGGTGAGACTGGATGTGGCATCAGTGCCATGGGCTGGGAACCACGGCGAGGTTGGAGCAAGGGTTGGACTTGGTGATCTCGGAGGTCTTTTCCAACCTGGTCGATTCTGTGATTCTAAACACCCCCCCAGACCTCACCAGAGAGAGCTGCTGCTGGTGGAGGAGTGTGGAGAGAAGCTCTGTGTGAAAGGTTGTGTTGATGTTGAGAAGCTGCTCCCCTCAAAGACAGGAGAGAAGGGAATTGCTGCAGTTTGGCCCCACAGAGACAATTATGCAGCACCTTTGGGTACTCATGATTTACTCCCAAAGCTTGTGGTTGCAGGAGGCTTTGCACAGGGTCTGGCCAATGACTCCTGACTTCCCTGGCCAGCCCCCGAGTGCTTGATTGCTTTTGTTCTCCCCTTTACTGCTCTGTGGGTGATTAATAGACAGGTTAATGTCCCTGGGGCAGTCCTACAAAGCCTGGCTAATTTGTCTGGCACTGCTGCTTCTTCAGCAGTGTCTGCCTTGGGTCAGCACTGCTCCTACTGTGCTCTGGAGGGGGAGTTTTAGGAATTATTACTCTGGGAGAGCCTCTGTCCTTGGAGGTACTCAGAGCAGATACAGCCCTTGCTCAAGCAGAATGTGGGAAGCACAGGAAGGCAAAGGGTGGGAGGTGCTGTCCAAGGCCAGCTTTGGTTTCCACAGATTTCCAGAGGACTGGATGGGCTCCCATGTCTCTGTGCCTTTCTGGTGCTGCACAGACAGCAGGGCAATCTGGAGCAGCTGCTCTTTGTCCTGGTGTCACCTACTCGTGCTGGAATTCCCAAGACACTTGGCACACCCAGAGCCACGGAGGCTGCTATCCCTGTCCTCCTTCCCAAAGGCTGCCATCCCTCCCTATCCTCCTTCCCAAAGGCTGCCATCCCTGTCCTCCTTCCCAAAGGCTACCATCCCTCCCTGTCCTCCTTCCCAAAGGCTGCCATCCCTGTCCTCCTTCCCAAAGGCTGCCATCCCT
>NW_020885034.1:549414-550556 GCF_003945725.1 Corapipo altera
CCCAAAGGCTGCCATCCCTGTCCTCCTTCCCAAAGGCTGCCATCCCTCCTTTTCCTCCTTCCCAAAGGCTGCCATCCCTCCCTGTCCTCCTTCCCAAAGGCTGCCATCCCTCCTTTTCCTCCTTCCCAAAGGCTGCCATCCCTCCCTGTCCTCCTTCACAACTTCCCTGAGCCTTGTTCAGAGGGAAATAGGAGCTGGTCACGGCCCCAAGGCTGCCAGAGCTCCAGGAGTGTTTGGACAACACTCTCAGGGACAGGGTGGGATTGTTGGGGTGTCCTGGGCAGGGCCAGGGGTTGGACTGGATGGTGGGTCCTTTCCAACTCAAGATATTCTTTGATTTTATGACTCTTTCTGGTGGTTTAAACAAATGTGAAGTGGCGATTTGTAGGAATTCTGAGCAGGAGCCAGGTCTGGCTGCAACAGAGCAGTAAATACCACTGGTGCCTCTGGTCACCAGCCTGGTGGGCTCTTCCTTAACCCCTCATTTTGGCCATGGCTGTGGTTTGCAGGTGGTGTGGTGAACCTGGCTGGCAGCTATGGCAGGGAGACAACTCCATCCCACTGCTAAGGGCTGGCCAGGGTTACATTCCCTGTTGGAAATCCCAATGCAGAATTCTGACGACAAGCTGGAAAACAGCAGAGGTGTTTTGGATGCTGGGTGCAAACATCTCCTCGGTTTTTTCAGGGCATGTGGATGCACAGGAGCCTCTTTGGTGTCTCCTGACTCCTTCCACGGTGACCACTTCCCTCTGGGTTAGTACCAGCAGGAGATACCACTCCTTAACTCCCAGGGGTGTATTAAGGGATGTATAACCACCAGAGGGGTGTTTGATAACACAGCCAGAGGAAGATTCCCCATCTCTGCAAACATCCAAGATCAGGCTGGACAGGGCTCTGAGCAGCCTGGTCCAGTTGAAGGTGTCCCTGCTCATTTCAGGGGGGTTGGACTGGATGGTGGTTAAAGGTCCCTTCCAACCCAAACTGTTCCATGATTCCATGATCTGTTATTCTGTAATTCTGTGATCCCATGATTGGTTGATTCTATTATTCTGTGATTCCACAAGTCTGTGATTCCCTGATTGTGTGATTCCATGGATGTTTGATTCTATTATTCTGTGATTCCATGAATGTTTGATTCTATT
>NW_020885034.1:550566-561591 GCF_003945725.1 Corapipo altera
ATGTTTGATTCTATTATTCTGTGATTCCATGAATGTTTGATTCTATTATTCTATGATTCCATGGATGTTTGATTCTATTATTCTGTGATTCCGTGAATGTTTGATTCTATTATTCTATGATTCCATGAGTCTATGATTCTATTATTTCATTATTCTATGATTCCATGATTCTGTGATTCCATGTTTCTATGACTCTATTGTTCTATGATTCCATGAGTCTATGATTCCATGGTCCCATGATTCTATGATTCCAGGATTGTTTGAGTCTGTTATTCTAAAATTCTCTATGATTCTATGATTGTTTGATTCTATGATTCTATGCTTCTATTATTCCATGATTCTATGATTCCATGAGTCTATAATTCTACTTTTCTATGATTCCATGATTCTAGGATTCCAGGATTGTTTGAGTCTGTTATTCTAGAATTCTCTATGATTCCATGATTGTTTGATTCTATGATTCCATGAGTCTATACTTCTATTATTCCATGATTCTATGATTCCATGAGTCTGCAATTCTATTATTCTATGATTCCATGATCCCATGACTCTGTGAAGCAGGACACAGCTCTGGAGAGTCCCCCTGTGTCAGCAGCTCCTGCTGTTGTCCCACTGGATGTTCAGAACTCATTTCAAACACTTCTGTTCAAACACAAACCCCAAGCAAGGGTAGCAACCACATCCAAAATAACGAATTGCAAAGAAAATGAGCTGTGCAAGTCAGAGAAGACTTTCCTGGAGCTGGGGATAAATAAAATCCCCGATTATGAGAACTCTGAGTATTGATATTTGCAGCTGAAAATCTGCAGCTGGAGGTCAAAGTCTCTGCTCACGTCAGGGATGGAAACATTTCTTGTTAATAATCAGAGAATCATTAAGGTTGGAAAAGACCTCCAAGATCATCAAGTCCAACCTGATGCCAAAGTAAAGATCCAGCAAATAGGGGACAGGAGCAAACACAAATAGATCCATAAATCTGAAGCAGACTGGTACTGAAATGGAATACTGAAGAGGAAAGCTTTGAGACTGGAGATGGGCTCAAGCCCTAATGCCTGGAATGAGATTTCAGGATCTCCTGAATTGATGGATTGTAATAATAAAAGAAACATTAATTTAGGCCTTGATTGAAAATTCTCCCAGGCTGCAAAGAATGGGGGTATCTGGTGTCAAGGTGGTTTGAGCAAATTGCATTGTATTTACTAAATTGGAGGCTCTTTTGGGCATAATGACAATTCAATTGGATTTGAGGAGGCAGCAATATTATATCTCAATCTGCAGGTCATTGTGGGAGGCTGGATGATGAAGCCCCATCCCTTTTAGCATGAACAAGACACGTAGAGACTTTCAGATCTGCCTTAAAATATCCCTGACAATAAAAAAAGCCCCATTCTTTCAACATGATGAGCCCAGTGATTCATAAGCCTCTCCTGCCTTTAAAATCATAAATGTCTCTTCCCTTTAGAACGGGGTGGGTTACCTAAGATGGAAGTATTCCCCAGAAAATTTGATTTGCAGTTTATAGTGATGGGTAACAACCCTTGCTCGAGGGCAGGCCCAGTTTGAAGAGGTGAGAGGGCACATTTGGGAAGGCAGAGCATCCCGGTGGGCACCTGGAAGCTGCCAAAAGGCTGCTGGGGGTGCAGATCCCTCCGTCAGAAATCCATCGGTGAGAGCCCGTCCCGAGCCGCAGTCCCAGGAGCAGATGCTGTCTGAGTAATTAGCTCAGCCCTTGATGAAAGGGTCACGCTGGAGCTCTGCTGGAACTGCTCAAATCTTGCAGAGACAAAGCAGATCTCGGGCTATTGCTCGGCAAAGCGATCTCCCCGCAGCTCAGGGGAAAAGCAAATCGGTGAATGGCTTTAATTAGCAATCCTTTCATGTCTTCCTCTCACTGTCCAGGAGGAGCTCAGCAGGGAGGATGCTCTTCCCCCTGCACACGCTGCAGAGGCACAGAGTGTCTGCAGCCACCCGTGGCAGGGGGGGTCAGACCTCCTTCACTTTGATCAAATGGGCAGATCAAGATTCTTTGATCAAAATAGTCTTAGGGATACATTTTAAGTCTCCTCTCCTGTCTGGTCCCAGAATCCCAGAATATTCTGAGTTGGAAGGGAGCCACAAGGATCGTCAAGTCCAACTGTTAAGTGAATGGCCTGGACAGGGATCAAACCCATGCCCTTGGCATTCTTTGGTCCATAGGAATTCTGTGTCAGAGCCTGCACCTGGGCACATTAATTGGAACTGCACTGATTTATCTGATTTTCCCTCATTCCACTTCTCCTCTGGCTACCTGGGGGATAAATCCAAGTGCTGCACATTCTATTCCTTGAAGTCTGTGCAGAGATCAGGAATTTAACCTCTCCTGGAGCACTGTCTCAGTGTGGAATAAGGTTGTGGGGGAGCGCAACTCCTGAAATCCCAGTAACTTATCACACAGGCAGGACTTGCAGTTGTTTTGGGGTTATGATGGGGGGGATGAGATAAAATTTTAATTGAATTAGAATGATTCCTGGGGTTGAGAGATGCTCCAGTTTTCACAGTTCCCTGAAAACAGACCACATAAGGGCTGAGCAGGTTGGGATGCTGAGGGATGTGGGGTTATTATCCCCAGGCTCTGGGGGCAGGTGGGATTCCAGAGGAGGGACAGGTTGCAGACTCAGAAGGTGGATGAAATCCAAGTGATGGCCTTGGGATGGAAATGGGATCATCTGCTTGGTGATGGCTCAAAAATTCCTGTCACAGCCTCACTGAAGTTCCACCTGCCAACGAGTCAAAAAGCCTGTGTCAGACTCAGGAGAACCCAAACAACTGAGAGTGCTGGGTGTGTTGGAGGGAAGATTCACCTGGGTTTGTGTTTGCACCAGTTCCTCACCTCTCCAGTGTGGGAGGGTTGGGAAGGTTTAGCCCCAAGGAAGGTCAGAATCACAGTCACAGGATGTGCTGAGCTGGGAGGGACCCACAAGCACCATGCAGTCCAACCCTCAGCCCCGCACAGGCCCAGCCCCAAGAGTCACCCCCTGTGCCCCAGAGGATCAGCCAAACCCTCCCTGAGCTCTGGCAGCCTTGGGGCTGTGCCCACTGCCCTGGGGAGCCTGGGCAGTGCCCAAACAGCCTCTGGCAAGATCTCAGCAATGTAAAGTCCACATCCCTGGCACGTGACCCAGGTTGTCACCACTTTGGCAGCACCACAAGCAAAAACTCCTTCCTGCAGAGAAGGACATTTCCCAAAGTTCTGGACCAGTGTGTTGAGTCAATCCCAGGAAATCCTGTTTTATTCCCAGTCCCTCAGCCCTGCCTGATTTGCCAGCCTTTCTGCATTCCTTCCACGGAGCTGTTGCTGTCCCAAAATGTTCCTGCACTTATCAGTCTTCCTTGCATCAGGAGCTTTCAGCACAGACAATGTGGTTTCAGTGCTGCCCATGAGCATCTTCCCTCCCCATCTGTTCCTTGGTTGCATCTGAAACACTTCAGAGCAAAAATCTCCTCCCAATACAATCAGTCATGATGGTCCCTGGGACAGAGGCACCTGCTCCCCATGTCTTGGTCCAAGTTGCCCATGGAGTGGATAATTGAGAATTATTGCAAATATGTGTGTGTTTAGATATTTGCTTTATTAATCTCTTCATCCAGCAGAGCATCAGAGGTTACTCTGTGAATGGATGGTGTGGTCTTGCCTGCTGGAAAGGGAATTGTGCTTTGTCTGAGCTGTACATCCCAACAGGACCATGTGCAGTAGGGAATGCTAAAAGCCACAGGCTGGAGGTCATCAGAAGGGGGACCATAAGAAGGAGAAGCTGTTGGCCAGTGCTGCCTTTGCACACACCAAACCCAGCAGCTGTGCCCCTTCCATGTTCTGGGGATTCCTGGGCCAAACCTTCGCCGTGACCAGAAGGTGCAGTGCCAGCACTGCCCATTTCCCAGGAGAATCATGGAATATCCTGAGCTGGAAGGGACACACACCGGGATCATCCTGGCCCTGCACAGACACCCCAACAATCCCACTCTGTCCCTGAGAGAATTGTCCAAACCCTCCCTGAGCTCTGGCAGCCTTGGGGCTGTGCCCACTGCCCTGGGGAGCCTGGGCAGTGCCCAACCAGCCTCTGGGGGAAGAACCTTTTCCTGGGATCCAGCCCAAGGCAGCAGAGGAAGGATTTGCCACTTTGCCTCATTCCCAGTGAAACACCCAGGGAGCATTTCCTCCTTTTCCCAATCCATCATTTCCCAGGAAGCACTGCCTGCTGGGGAAAAATAAACATTTCCTGTATTCAGATTCGATTTGTTCCCCTCTCCTTTTGCTCCTGAGGGAGAATGTTGTGCCTCAGCTCCTGCCTCAAGCCAGTCCTTGGGAGTTCAAAACATCTCTGCAATGTGTGTGAAACAATTTCAGATAAAGAAAACAATGCTTTCCTTTCTACTCTCATGCCCACCTGAGCCTTGGCCTCCCCCATGGGAAGAGCTGCTCCATCCTCAGTCCTCACTGGAAACCATTCAGTTGCTTTGCTTTGCTATTTGGGTGCTTTTTCCTCCTGCTTTGGCTGACATTTCCTCGAGCTTTCATTTCTTTTTGTGTGCCTGTGGAGCTGCGTGTGAAGTAAGCAGTTCTCAGAAGGGTTGCCAAGCAGGGAAGCAGCCTCAGATATAATAATAAAAGTCATAAAAACAACCCCCCTCCCAAACCCGAGCCATTATTTCCTTGCAGACACACTGAAAATGCAAAATCAACTTATTAGCTCAGCATTCAGGCCTGATTTCATGATTTTATGTTTGGCTTTTAGATCTATAATAGCCATTTTCCACTTTCATAACAGCACCAAAAAAAAAAAAAAATCACTTCACAATTCACTCCTATTTTGTTCTCTCCTATTTCCAGTCCCGTCGAACTCAGCAACAAGACATCTGGAAACTCAGATGCAAATGTGCTCCCAGCCTGACGTGGTACATTTTGGGAATTTCAGCCCTGCCACGCTGAGTGGGAGGGAGGAACTAAAGCTGGAGGGGGAGAAGTTGCCCCTTGACTGAAGAGAATGTGCTGCCAAAATGACCAAAAAAGTTGGTTTCTCCTTTTCGTTTCCAGTGGGAAATTTTGATGTGCAGTCGAAAGTATCAAATAGCACATTTTCAAAGTGGGGTTGACATGCAATCCCATAAACTTGGAGACTTTTGGACTAAAGTGGTGGTTCAGGGGGTTTGCACAAAATAACACACTGTGAGTTTGCATCAGTGATCTGTGTTACCCAGTCATGGGAGGCAAATGATCCAAATTTCTATGAATAAGGAGACAAAAAAGGTCAGGTGGTGCCAGGTTTTCCTGTTAGTTTTTGGCAACAGAAGTAATTTCCACCAGCCATTAAGCTGCAGGAAAAGGGCACAATTCTCCAAACATTCTTGGCTCAACAGCTCCTGGATTCGAGTAAAATGCAAAATATAGCCCCGAACACTGAGGGGATCTCAATGGAACCCACATGTGCTTTCAGAGTCAAGCCTCGTGTTCTTGGCCTGTCAAAACAGCCCTTAAAAAGCACATGCATCTGGTGGCACCCAAGCTGTGCCAATCGCTGCCCAGGAGGATGCCCAGCCTCATTGAGAGCTGTGCAGTCTGGGGGTTGGGATTTCTGTTATTTTGATCCCAAATCCTTCTCTGTAGAATATTTTTCCCCCAGCAGGTGCCCAGAGCACCTGGAAATCCTTGAATGGTTTGAGTTGGGAGGGATCTTAAAGGCCATCCACGTGGCTGAAACAGCTCCAACCTTGGAGTGGCTCGTTGAGGATCAGTCTGAACTTCTCTTGGGCCCCCACGTGGCTGCTTGACTTTTCTTCTTGAAGTCCCAACAGGCAAGTTGAAATCTAAATGCAGTGGCTGGGGCACTTGGCACCATGAGGTCCAGCAGGTATCAAACCAGGCAAGCTGAGAGGTCAGTCTTAAACTGAATCAGCAAGAACTGAAGTTAGAACCAGTCCTGGTCCTTTCAAAACCAGCAGAGCTTACCCTTCATGATGCACCTCCACAATCAGTGGAGACACACATCCCTGGTGCACAGGGAAGATGGGAATCCTGACTCCTAATTCGTTGGATGTGTGAGATCCCAGTTAAAAATGGTTCCTGGTGCTGTACCTGTTTCCCTTTGGCTGCTGCACAGAGTCTTTGGATCCATTTGGTGCATCAGTTTTTCTTTAAGTGGTGAATCATTGTGTCGAGAATTAATAAACACTTGCCTGTGTTAGACAGAAGAGGACAGAGCACACTGATGCTTTTCCAGCTTAAAAAAACCTGGAGAATTAAAATTCCAGTCATAGGAGCGAGAGGGAGGGAACCACTGACCTGGCCAGACACTGCACTGAGGGGGAGCAGGACACCAGCAGGGCCCTGGGGGTGTCAGGGAGGCTGCTGAGCACAGGTTGGCCCAGGATGTGGATTGTGGTCCTTTCCTTGCCAACCCAGAGTGTTTTCCTGCAGGTTTGCTCTCCAGTGGGAGCTGTGAGCCAGGAGCTGTCTGTAGGAGAGGGTGGCTGATTTCCCTCTCCAGAGGTGCTTGGTGATGGCCAGGCTGCTTTCTGCAGTGAGAGGCTGTGCCTGTGTTTCCCTCACTTTTGGAAGGTGGTTATTCTGTGGTGGTGGCTCCCAGGAGTTCAGTTTAGGCAGAGTTCACAGCTGTGGTTAATGCTGGGCCAGGACCTGCAGAGCACTGTTCTGTAGTTTGCAGGACCTTTCTTTCCCCCCTCTAAAGCAGCAGCAGTGAACCAGTGAGACTCCTGAGAAGGTATTATTCTATTTACTCCTGGGTTTGCAGTGAGTCTTGGCAGAGATTTTTCTCTTCAGGGCTGTTTGGAGACTCCCAACACCCCGAGCCCAACACAAATTTTGGATGCAATGACCAGTTGGGAGCTTGAATCAACTGGGAGAGATTTCAGAGCCAGCCAAGTGCCAGTAGCTGCCACCACTTTTTTGCCTCTCAGGTGGTTGGTAGATCAGCCAAGGGGACAAGGGGCTCCTGAAGAGGACACAGCCCATTTTTTCCTGCCTGGCATTTAGCAGCTGTTGAAACTCTTGCCCTTTGGTTCTGCTTTATTTCACCAGCTGTTGCCATTCTGGGTCAAACCAGAAATCACTCTGAGCCCCACACAGGGACCAAACCCTCTTTCTATTCCCCAGCATTCACCTGCAGTGTAACAAGGATGGTTCCCAACCCCCAGTCTTTGCTTGGATAGACACTGAGTGGTCCTTCATGGTCATAAGCAGCCAAGAGTCGGATTTCTTGGCTCTGGAGGCCACTGGAGGCAGCAGATGAGGAGTTGTCTCTTTGAGCAGAGCTCAAACTCATCATCATCATCAAGACACCAAGGCAGGTGTTGGGCCTGGATCTCTCCCAGGGAGGTGCTTTTGCAACCAGTAGAAGGGCAGCAGTCCCACCTCAAGCGTGGAACCTCATCTCAAGCCTTTGCCATCCTGGGGGCTCCACCATCTCCTCAGATCCCTGGGAACAATGTTTAAGCCCAGCTCAGGCTGATCATCACCATTCCAGGGGTATGACCATCCCAGCTGGAGCCTCCACCATCACAAGGTGGGCAGAAACTGGGTCCCTAGTCCAGGATGTTGAAAACACCACTGGGTGCTACAAGGCGAGTAGAGGAAAGATTGTCTCACATCCCTGGTCCCCACCTTCCATGACAAAAACAAGCACTGAGTGACACCCAACCTTTTCCATATTGGGCACCTCTGGAGCTCTGAGCTGGCTGGCACCACTCAGGAATGAGGTCTTTGAGTTATTTTTAACAGGTGGAGCAGCGGGAATGTCAGCCCCAGTCAAAACAGCAAGTGGAAATCTGGGAAAGTTTGAGAAGGGAAGAGGGAAAAAACCAGAGCTCCCTTCCAAGATGCTTTGGAGCAGAACCCAACGACATCCAAGATGTGAAAAGGAGATGGTGGGATGGGAGAAACTGCAGAGAAGAACAAGGAAGAAGTTCACAAATTCCAGGCGGTGCTTCCTCCAGAGGGAAACTTCGGGTGGAAAAAAGGAACCCTGGGGAGTGAGATGTTAGAAGTTGGGAAAGTGATGACTGGAGCTAAGAAGGGTTCAAGTGAAATGATAGACAGTTTCAGAACAAGCAAAAGGAGAAGATTTCCTCCTGCAAGGTGTGAAATTTCTTGATAGCACAAGTTTCATGTGCTGCGAGTTTGCAGAACTTCCAGAAATAACTTGGCAAATTATTCACTCGAGGTCTCTCTTCCTCCATCTTGCAATAAAGGTGGGATTCAAGACCTGGGAGGGAAAAGCAAGCAGAGAAAATCTCCAGACAACCAAATTTTGGCCTGACCCAGCCAGAGCTTCGTGGGCTGCAGGGGGGGGTTAAAGACAACTTCTATTCTTTTGGGTTTGCTGCTTGTATGGCCCTGTTTTGGTGAGCATGGAAGGGACCTTTGCCTCGTTCAGCATGACCTGAAGATGGTCCAACTGTCGTGTTTTTGGGAAGCAGCTTTCCACATCTCTGCTTCACCACTCACAGTCTCATTTTGCAGCATCCCTTGTTCTCCATCTCTGTGGGAATGTTCCAGTCCGGGATCTCAACCACTTCCTCTGTCTCCTGTAAGGGCCCAAATGAGGGAATCTGAGAGGAACTTGTAAGGATTAAAACCTAAGGAAATCAGCCAACAGCATAAAGAGTTGGATTACTTTAGAATCAGAAAGGCCAAAGCCACCTGGATAACTAACAAATGATGAATTATTTCTTCCTGTCTAATGGCAACACAATGGGCTGACCTGGTGATGCTGCTTCAAGTGGGTCTTTAGATCACCAGAAGACCCAGAAAACCACACTCTGCTAAAAATTCCTTTATTCCTAAAAGCCATTTATCACCTGTAGGATTATTTCAGATGTGTTTTCACAAAGCCCCGTGACTTATAATTAGCAGGTGCTCACACAACAAACTATTAAAAAGCAATTAGCTCAAGGAAATTCATCTAAGCTGTTGACAGAGCTGATCCAAGGAACGACAACATTTTTTTGATGGAGGCATGTCAAATTTACTGAGTCTGACAGAGGCCAATCCTTGGGTTTTCATAAAATCCTCAGGACTCCCCCATGGTCCATATTTTTAGGAAGCTTCATTAGCACTCATAAAAACCAGCTGACAGTGACAGTTATTCCCAGGGATGTTCTTTCCTGTCTTTTCCAGGGGCTGTTTCCAGGCTCTGAGAGAAGCACATTCCTCTTCGCTCTCCAAGATCCTGAACATCTCATTTATATCAATTCCTTTATTAATTGACATAATGGATGGATTAGAAATTGGGTTTTGTTCCTTCTTGCTGCATATTATGTTGACTTGTCAACTCTAATAGTTTCTCTCTGCCCAAATAATTTGAAAATTATGCATGAATGCTGCAAACTGCTCAAAATTATATTTTACAATGCCTTGCCTTTAATTACCTTCAGTTTTGATGTAAATGTGTATCCCCAGAAACACAGAGAGCAGCTGCTGTGGGCTCAGCTCCTCTCTGAGCTCAGTGACTCGGTAGCAAGGAGCTCTTGGGGAGATGCTTCACTTGAATTCACTCCCCTGCAGCTCTTCCCAGCTTTTCCCTTGGAGAAATCACAGCAACATCAAACTCCTCTGGATAGACTGTGCAGGGGGAAAGAAAGTGTTTAATACAGAAGATGGTGGAGTCTGTTGTTACCTGTATGTAGATTTTATTCAATCAACCACCATGGGGAAAAAAAAACCAACCTGAAAAAAACCCTCACAGACATAAAAAAAAAAAAAGAGGATGGATGGTGTTGACAAATAGGCAGCTCAAAACTTAACCTTAGTGTGGAAATTGGCTCCAAATCTCCTGTGCAGCCTTTGGAAGTAGCCAGGAAGACAAAGAGCAATTCTTTTGTTTCAAATAAATCCAGAGCATGGTCCACAGCTTCCTCAGGAGGGACAGCTCTGATTTCTGCTCTCTGGGACCAGGGACAAAATTTGGGCACCTTTTCTGAAGAAACCATGTTTCCTTTTGCTGGAAAAAACAACACATTGGTACAAAACTGAACTATTTTGACGTCTGAGCTTCAGGTAGATATGACAGAGCCTTCTCATATCTCTGATAAAATCCAGGTGCACCTGATATACTCAGGTAGGGAGCAAATATTTCAGCCTGGCTACCCCAGTGACAGCAAGATTAATCACCAGTAAACAGCCACCAGTGGTGGTCAGCTCAGCTCCAGGGGACCATGTTCCAAAGGGCCACAAAGATGATTAGAGAGATGAAACACCAGGCTTTGAACAACCTGGTCTAGTGGAAGGTGTCCCTGCCCATGCAGGGGGGCAGGGACAAGGTGATTTTTAAAGTCCCTTCCAGCCCAAACCACTCTGTAATTCTACAATTCTGAGTTACCAAGGAGCTGCAGCACTTGGTGCATTTTCAAGCATTCTTTGCCTTTCGCTTTTCTTTCTGCACTTTTTGTGAAATCAGCTGTTGTGAAATGAATGCTTTAGGGCAGCAAGGAATGAGGTGACTCAAGAAATTACTGCAGGGCCACAAAGCACAGAGTGTGAGGCACCCCAAGGGCAGCCAGACACGTGTGCAGTGGCCCCTCGCTGTGGCTGTGCCAAACAGGGCAGAGCAGGGGCAGAAAATGAGCTCAGAAATCTCCCCAGATATGGATTTGTGTCTCCTGAGGAATCTCAAAGCACTATCACATGGATGATGCTCCAAGAAAAGCGTCAGAGATGACAGGCTGACGGGAGCTGATCAGCTGGAACAGCTGGCCAGGGAGCACAGCGCTCCTGCAGGGAAATGCAGCTTTTGGAAGAGTCTTTTCAGGAGAAGGGAAAACAGAAAACTTGAAATGTGACATGAAGAGGTTCTTCTGCAACTGCTGCATGGCTGGGTCTGGCATCACCTGTGCCACACATCTGCTGTGGGTGACACTGGTGCCATGGCCAAGTCCTGCAGCTCATGAAAGGCCGAAGAGGAGACTGAGGGGAGAGCTCACTGCAGTCACAGCTTCCTGGGCAGGGGCAGAGGAGGGGCAGGGACTGAGCTCTGC
>NW_020885034.1:561991-565855 GCF_003945725.1 Corapipo altera
CTGTGCAGGGCTGAGGGTTGGACTCCAGGATCCTTGGGGGTCCCTCCTAGCCCAGCACATTCTGTGATGGTGTGAAAGCCCAGCAGTCCTCCAGCCCCATGTGCTGGTTCATTCCTTACAGCAGTTCCTCAGATGCAGAACCTCACGTATCCCTTTCCCACCAGGAGAACACAGGATTTTAGAGGGAGGGAGGGGGCTTTTCTGTTCTTAGAAAAAGCTTTTGCAATGCTCTCGAGTGTTGTGAGCAGAGTTTGACCCCTGCAAAGGAGCCCCCAGGGCATGGAGAAGATTTAAACCCACCTACATCAAAGAGCACAGAGAACTTTGCCCTGGCAGTGCTCATGCTCTTTGATGGCTGTTTATCCAACCTCCTTATACCTTCTGTCTCAAGCTCATGGGATCACTGGTGTCCTTGTCCCTGCATCTTGGCATTAGCCAGGAGCATGTAGGGCTGTTTGCCTGCCCGTAGCTCTGTGAGGTGTGTGAGCACAGGAGCACATCTCCTGCTGCTGCTCCTCCTTGCTGGCTCTGGGGGCTTCTGCAGTGCAAACAAACAGTGGTGATGACAGGGATTGATTTACAGTGAGATTAACTCACAGCAGCTGGCCAGTCCTCGCACACTTCCCTTAAAAATGCCTCTTCTTTGCTCTCCCCAAATGTGGACTCGCAGTCTTGGCCAGTGGGACGTGCAGGACTTGGGGGGCCAAAGCAGCCAAGGGCTCCTGGACTCCCTCAGCTCTGCCCAGCTGGTCTCCCCAGATGTTTTCTCTCTGGATTATTTGGGTTCAGGTTTCTCTTTTGGTTTCCCTGCAGCGGGGTCACCTTCAAAATCAACAGTTTTGCTCCAGGTTACTCTTGCAAGAGGTTACTTCTCTCCAGGTTACTTCTTCTCACAGGAGAAAGAAGGGGACACTCGGGAGGCAGTCAGAGAAAAAGCCTAAAAGTACCAGTGGGGTGGAATTACATTCCTCTGTGTTTTTAGACATTATGCCCAGGGACACAATGAAACTGCTTCTGGAGTGCACAAAACAGTTCCCAGTATTGATTGGAAGCCTGAGCTGGCTGTGTCCACGAAATTACAAAAATGTTTTGTGTGGACTTCGTCAGGCCCCCAGAGGTGCCTGGAGCACAACCCTCAAGCCAAAAATCTGCATTTCACTCCCTCTGTGCAAGGAGCTCTCCTGCAAAGGGGGTCCTGTGCTCATGTACCTCCTCATGCACCTCCTGGAGCAGGGAGCAGCTCCCTCCCCACCCAAAAATCCCTTTATACAGCCAAGGGGCTCCACTGGGCATTATTTTCACAACTACCAGTGTCTGGGCAACTCCTGCTGCCCACGGAAAAAGAGGGAAAAGGGTTTTCTGGAGCCCATGGTGAAGCTTGACCCTGAGCACAGAAGGAGCAGGACCTGCTTGGCCTTTCCCAAAAGGCACTTCTGCAGTCGAGCAGGGAGAGTTTTCATCCCTAAGAGCTGGGAGGATTTCATTAGGGCTGACCCAACGACTGAAGGGTTATTGTGTGGGGGCACAGAATGCAGCAACGTTTGCATTTATTAAGACAAACCACCAAAGTTCAAGATAAATCCTAGGACAAGTTCAACCCCTCCTCCCACACAGAAGGAGGCATGTGCTAAGATCCCAAATGTCCCAGGGATCACCAATCCCATTTAACTAGGGCTTGATCAGACACTTTGTCCTGTGCAAACTGAACTGTAAAGATGTTTACAAGTCAGGAGTGAAGGGAAGGCAAAGGACATCCTTCCTTTACAAACCACTGAGGGTTGCAATATTGATTTCAGTCTCTATTCTATCAGCTTTTTTTTTTTTTTTTTTGACAAAAGTCTGGGATCTTTTTATTTTGCAAAAAAACCCACTTCTCTAGCAGATGGGATGGGATGATAATGCTGCTGTTGAGCCAAGGCTCTTGGGCAAATAATAAACATTAAATAACCTTTGCAGAGAAACTGGATTCAAGGACCGAGAAAACCGAGATCCCTTCCAGGTAAAAGGCCACCCCGAAGCTGGTGGCGTCACTGGTGTCCCCCACAACAGATCCTTCCTTCCAGAGATCAAATTGGTCAAAGAAGTAGATGCCATTTTTCATGCTCTCTGCCCAGGGGGAGTGTCTGCAGTCAGCTCCAGTCAGGTTGCCAGGTCTGTGTTGGAAGAAAAGACCAGCTGTGTCCTTCCCTCTTGCCGTTAGGCCTCCAATTAATGAAGTTTTAATGAAATCAGGGCTTAGAAAGGAGATGGAGTTTTCATGGATCAGTGACATTTTTTATTAGAAAAAATGCCCTGATCAACTGTTGAAGATGCATGTCCTTCTCCAGAGCTGGAACAGCAGCTGATGACTCTGAGCCTGGAAACAGCTTGACTTTATTAATACATTTCATAATTTGGTGAGAAAATTGAGATTGGTAGCTGCAGAGCAGAGGAGGCTTCAGCAAGGCTACAGGTGAGGTCCGTAGCCCAGTGGGATGAAGAGAAATGGGGAATTATTGCCGGGGAACGATTTGATGTCAGGAGAAATCAGTGAGTGAGGAAAATTTGAATGTGT
This sequence comes from Corapipo altera, assembly GCF_003945725.1. Lineage (NCBI taxonomy): Eukaryota > Metazoa > Chordata > Aves > Passeriformes > Pipridae > Corapipo > Corapipo altera. The sequence continues at coordinate 564,546 of NW_020885034.1, forward strand.
CACAAAGCTTATTTTCCATATCCGGAATCACAGGATGGTTTGGGTTGGAAGGGACCTTAAAGACCATCCAGTTCCACCCCCTGCCCTGGGCAGGGACACCTTCCACTAGCCCAGGTTGCTCCAACCTGGCCTTGGCCACTTCCAGGGATGGGGCAGCCCCAGCTTTTCTGGGCAACCTGTGCCAGGGCCTCCCCACCCTCACAGGGAACAATTCCTTCCTAAAATCCAATCTAAATCTTTCCTCTTTTAGTTTAAAATCTTTCCCCCTTGTCCTATCACTATCTGCCCATGTAACAAGTCGTTCTTTTACATAAGCCCCCTTTACAAGCCATTTTTTTTTATTTAGATGGGAAAGCATGTTCTGAGGCTTAAAGTACAGCCCACTCGGGGAGTGGGAGAGTCGCATTCCCATGGGGAAATGGAAGGAAAAAGGAAGATGTGTCCATATTCACAGCCCCTCTACAGCCCCAGGGTCACCCATCCCCTCAGGGGCCTGGGGTGGGACACACCGGGGGGGTCCTGCCCTGTCACCTCCCATGACAGGAGATGGTGGGAAATGGGGAGATACTGGGCAAGGGGGGTGAGTTGGGAAAGGGGCTGATCCCCAGGGAAAGGGGCTGATCCCCAGGGAAAGGGGCTCATCCCCGGGGGAAGGAGCTGATCCCCAGGGGAAAGGGCTCGAGACCGGGGGAAGGAGTTCATCCCCATGGGAAAGGGCTCATCCCCGGGGAAGGGGCTCAATCCCAGGGAAAGGGGTTTGAGGGTGGGGGAAAGGGCTCATCCCCAGGTGAAGGAGCTGATTCCCTAAGGAAGGGGCTGATCCCCAGGGAAAGGGGCTCATTCCTGGGGGAAGGAGCTGATCCCCAGGGGAAAGGGCTTGGGACTGGGGGAAAGAGTTCATCCCCATGAGAAAGGGCTCATCCCTGGGGTAAAGGGGTCATTCCCAGGGGAAGGGGCTTGAAAGTGGGGGAAAGGGCTCATCCCTGGGGGAAAGGGCTCATCCCCAGGTGAAGGAGCTGATTCCCTGAAGAAGGGGCTGATTCCCTGGGGAAAGGGCTCATCCCCGGGGGAAAAGGGTCATTCCCAAGGAAAGTGGCTCATTCCCGGGGGAAAGGGGTCATTCCCAAGGAAAAGGGCTCATCCTTGGGGGAAAGGGGTCATTCCCAGGGGAAGGGGCTCATTCCTGGGGGAAAGGGGTCATTCCCAGGGGAAGGGGCTCATCCCTGGGGGAAAGGGGTCATTCCCAGGGGAAGGGGCTCATCCCTGGGGGAAAGGGGTCATTCCCAGGGGAAGGGGCTCATCTCTGGGGG
>NW_020885034.1:565865-573985 GCF_003945725.1 Corapipo altera
CTGGGGGAAAGGGGTCATTCCCAGGGGAAGGGGCTCATCTCTGGGGGAAGGAGTTGAGCCGCGAGGGAAAGGGCTCGGGACTGGGGAAGGGGTTCATCCCCATGGGAAAGGGCTCATCCCCGGGGAAAAGGGCTCATTCCCGTGGAAAGGGGCTCATCTCCTGGGGAAGGATCTCATCTGCGGGAGAAAGGGCTCATCTTTAGGGAAAGGGATCATCCCCGGGGGCAGGGGCTCATCCCCTGCGCAAGGGGCTCATCCCCAAGGAAGGGGCTGATCTCCGGGAAAAGGGACTCTTCCCCAAGGGAAAAGGGCTCATCCCGTGGGAAAGGGGCTTATCCCCGAGGAAGGGGCTGATCTCCTGGAAAAAGGACTCTTCCCCGAGGGAATAGGCTCATCCCCGGGGCCGTGTCCGTGAGGGGATCGGGGGGAAGGAGCCGCCGGGCAATGGCGGCGGCGCTGAGGGGCCGGGCCGGGCCGTGAGGGAGCCCCGCGCCGGCCGAGGGCGAAGAGAGAGTTACGAATATTAACTCCTAAGCAAATCCTCTCAGAAGTTAAATATCTTAGGGATGGGGATGCACGGGGAGCTGGATCGACCCCTGGGCAATCCGCAGCGGTGCTGAGGAGTTGGGTGAATTTTCCGCGTTTTCCTGTAGTTGGCGGGTGAGGTGGATCAGCAGTGACTCAAACATTGATTTTGCTGAGGTTTAGCAGCGTTTGAAAGCTGCATGTCAAAAAGAGAATGTATTTTTGTTTTACAAACGACATCTTTTTGATGCTGGTTTTATGCCTTCGGTGATTTTCCCTGTGGTTCTTGGTGTAAGGTGAAATTCAGGCAGTGGGTTCAAGTCATTTCTTTCATAGACAGTGAGTTTGCACATCTTCAAGGATCACGGAATCATTAAGGCTGGAAAGCACCTCTAAGATCATTGAGTCCAACCCTTCCCAGCACTGCCAAGGCCACCACTAACCCATGTCCCCAAGTGCCACATCCACACATCTCTTTGTCATGGATTGCCATGTTCTAGGTTGTTTATGGCACACCTAATAAAAACAGATGTCACCCTTGCTAGGTAGGAAACATCCCTTTTTAGTGAATCACCTTATCCTGTCAGGGATAGCTTTGAACCAAAACAAATTATCCAAATATTTCTGTGGAACTGTCAACACGGTGGAACAGGATTGTGTTTTCCCTGCGAGGTATCATCAAAATTATCAGCTGCTTTTTGATTGCAGTGCCTTTCTGACAAAAGTCAGCTTCATGTAGTAGCTTGAGGGGGAGATGAGCACTTAGGAAAGCTGACTTGTTTCAGTGCATGTAGGGAAAACAAGGTTTAGATGCCAGCATGTGATCAGATTATCTGGTCTTGTTTTATCCCCACACATTAATATGTGTACCAGGGCTGCATCCAGTCATGTGCACATTCCTGGGCCACCTGTGAATGAGTTAAATGCAGCAGCAAAGCTTTGCTGTCGCCTTGAAGAGCCTTGTTCCTCTGTGCCTGGGGAAGGACTTTGTGGGGTAGGGCTTGAACTCATAGAATCTCAGAATGGTTTGGTTGGAAGGGACTTAAAGCTCATCTTGTTCCACCCCCTGCCATGGGCAGGGACACCTTCCACTAGCCCAGGTTGCTCCAAGCCCCGTCCAACCTGACCTTGGACACTTGCAGGGATGGGGCAGCCACAATTTCTCTACCCACCCTGTGCCACCCTCACAGCCAAGAATTCCTTCCGAATATCTAATCTAAACCTACTTTCTCAGTGTGAAGCCATTTCCCCTTATCCTGTCCCTTGTAAATAGTCTTCTCCGTCTTCCTTTTAAGGTTCTGTCAGATACTGGAAAGCCACATTAGGTCACTCCAAATTTTCCTCTTCTCCAGGTTGAACAATCCCAATTCTCTCAGCCTTTCCTTACAGGAGAGCTGCTCCATCCTTCCCATGCTGGGCTTGGATTGACATCACAGCTGTTTGCCACAAGTCCTTCCCTGGCCTTGCTGGTGCCTGAGCTCAGCTCCTGCAGCCACACCAGCAGAGCTTGGGATGGGGGAGCTGAACTGTCATGTGACAGTTTATTTTAGCGTGAGAAGAGTCCTCGAGTGTCACTGAGCTAAATATTTCTCTAATTCATACATAACTGATGTACAATTAGCGGCCTGATCTCACAGACCTGGGTCAGAGCTCTCTCCCATGACGTGGCTGGGCTGTGACTGCGTGTGGCAGGGTGGCAGCTCAGGGCTGGCACTTGCCTGAACTTCCTGACCACTGGTGACAGTCCCCGTCGGCACTCACTGCTGGAACTGGGAAGCCAGGTTTGGAGACAGTTTGCATTGGCCTCCAACCCTCCTGTTAACAGAGGGAGTTGTGGCAAGGGGGTTTAGGTTGGATCTCAGGGAAAGGTTCTTCCCCCAGAGGCTGGTTGGGCACTGCCCAGGCTCCCCAGGGCAGTGGGCACAGCCCCAAGGCTGCCAGAGCTCAGGGAGGGTTTGGCTGATCCTCTGGGGCACAGGGGGTGACTCTTGGGGCTGGGCCTGTGCAGGGCTGAGGGTTGGACTCAATGATCCTTGGGGGTCCCTCCCAGCTCAGCACATCCTGGGATTCTGTGATTCTTACCCCATCTCACCCACACACTGGGGCGTGTCCTCCTGTGCTGGGCTCTGTTTTTTGGGTTCTAGAGCCCTGAGCTGAGCAACCCACCCGCTGTTCCCTGTGCTCTCCTGAGCTTTCCTGCAGGTACCAGCAAACCTGCTCATTTTTCCCAGTTTTGAGGTGCCCCCTCCTTGTCTCAGCCCCACTGCTCTGAGTCTGAGTCATGCATTAAAACCACTTTCCTGAATTTTATTTTTTTGCAGTGACAGCTGATCTGTATTTTCTTCTTTGTCTGCCCCAGCATGTTGGTAGCTGGCAGGAGCTAACAAATGCCAAGTGAATTGCTAGAGGGGACTTCAGAATTGATCACCTTGTTTTTAGCATGGCAGGGAAAAAAATCATGTACTCCCAGCAAAAGACTAACTTAGCAGATACTCCAGGCTTTAGTTGCACTTTCTACCTCGCAGTTTTCAGTCCAATTAATCTTATTTTCAAACAGTGGTCATTATGTGGAGAGCAAAAGGTGATACAAAAATAATTACAAAATGCAAATAGAATAAAAGACAGATTCCCATCCCAGCACAATGTGACAGAGAGAAGCAAATCAGAAAGAATTAAAATCACTTCTGTCCTTTTCTCACATTTTCTGAGCCTTGCTGCACCAACACCAATTTTTCACATCCTCTGCTCTTGAATTGCTAAACTGAACTGCAAATAGTGGAGGGATTTTCCTCGGTGTTTCTGCCTCTGAATTAGACATTCATTGACTTTCTTCAGGGCTTTAGACTTGTCAGGAAAGATCCATGACAGGCACAAGCCAACTGGGGAGCTGCATTGGCACCAATGCTCTGAGCTAATGTGGGCTAACGTGAGCCATGGGCTTTGGGGGCGGATGGGAAGGACTTTGGGGAACTCTGGTTTCTCCAGTTTGGGGGGAAGTTGTAAAAATAGCCCCAAACAAATTAAACATGTTCTTTGTGTCAGGGCACTGGGCACTCCCCACTGGGCCAGACTGGTGCTGACAGTTCCCTCCTGGATGTCTGTCAGCTCCTGGGCCCTGTTAATAACGTCAATAACTTCTGGCATTTTAAATTTGTTATTTCTTACTTTGCCTTACGAAGTGCCAGTTTGACAGATCATGAATTTGGCCCACACAGATGAATTTCTCGTGCCTCAGGTGAATATCTCACTGTGAAAAAAAAAAAAAAGTGCCTTTTTAATGTTACATGTCTTCCAAATGAGAATGTCCCAGGCCTGAGGTCATGACAACTTTCAGTTTCTAAATACAGGCTAAAAGATAACAACAGACTCAGTGTGAATTAATAGAGGTCAAACTGAAACCCCAAAGGTTGGACCATAATTACCATAATGAGATGTTTTTACTGACTAAGTTTGGAATTTTTTCTCCTCCTTCACCTTCTCAGAACTCAAAGTCTTTTTAGACGTTGTAATTTTGACCCAAGTCATGCACCAGCACACTGAAAGATGGGAAAGATCCTTCCTGCTCTGGGTCATTGTTCACAAGGGAAGAGAAGTCCCCAAAATACCCTGTGGAACGGCTCTGACTGAGCTGGAGTTTCTCTTTGCTTGTGCACACTCAGTCTTTCACTTCTGCTTTATTAAACTGCCTTATCTCAGCCTGTGAGTTGTGTTCCATCTCATTGTCTCTCACCTGTCCAGCTGAATCACTGATAGAGCAGCTTGGTGGGCACCTTGGTGTCCTGCCAGAGGGCAGAGTTAGATGGGATATTGGGAAGGAATTGTTGGCTGGGAGGGTGGGGAGGCCCTGGCACAGGTTGCCCAGAGAAGCTGTGGCTGCCCCTGGATCCCTGGAAGTGTCCAAGGCCAGGCTGGACAGGGCTTGGAGCAACCTGGGCTGGTGGAAGGTGTCCCTGCCCATGGCAGGAGTGGAACTGGATGATCTCTGAAGTCTTTTCCAATCCAAACCATTCCATAATCCTGTGGTTCTATCTTGGCTTTGTCTGGTGTTGGACAGCAGAATTAGAAGGGCTGTTTGCTGTTCATTTTTATTTTTTGTTAACCATCACCTGCAGTGTCAGGGATGCTTCAAGTTTTCCCCAGTAGCTCTTGATCTCCTTTGTAAAGCTTTTATTAATTACTAGTGTCCTTTGTGCCTTTCAAGAACATGTCTCAGCTTCTCATCCACTTCTCAGGGCATTCTCGAAACATTTGTAACTGTTAAGTAAAAAATTGCTTTCCTTTGGCTCAAGGCTTTCGGGAGACATTCAGCAGGGCTGCACGTTTGCTTCCCTCGGGTTTCTGCTGCCTCATCCAATTCAGGAGCAGCTCAAAGATCATTTCTCCGGGCAGGGATTCCACAAAAAATGGGTGGGTGAAGTTCAATCTGTTTTTTGGAGTAGACAAGACAGGTTATTTTAGCTGGATGTTGGCTTTCCCTCATTGAGAATCCCTCTGTGCTCCCTGGCTCGCAGGTTTGTTGTCATAAAGCAAAGTCCAGGCTCTGGGGCTGTGCAGCTGCTTCACTGGCGCCTCACACAGCACGAGCTTCGCTGATGGAGCTCCAAAGTCCCCTCACATCCTTGCTCAAGACACAAATACCAGCATTCCCAGCCACTGGAGCCACTGTCCCTGAGGGTCCCAGCACATTCCTACAGGGTGCAGACCCCCTGGCCTCCCATTGAGGGACAAAGAATGAAGGACCTTATTTTCTTGGAAAACAGGGGGGTTTGGCTCACCCCACCCAGTGTCCTGTCACAAACCACTTTGTCATGTTCTTCTTGTTCATGGCAGTCACAACTTCCTGGGCAGGGGCAGAGGAGGGGCAGGGCCTGAGCTCTGCTCTGGGGGGACCAGGGACAGCAGCCAGGCAATGGCTGGAGCTGTGTCAGGGCAGGCTCAGGTTGGATCTCAGGCAAAGGTTCTTCCCCCAGAGGCTGGTTGGGCACTGCCCAGGCTCCCCAGGGCAGTGGGCACAGCCCCAAGGCTGCCAGAGCTCAGGGAGGGTTTGGCTGATCCTCTGGGGCACAGAGGGTGACTCTTGGGGCTGGGCCTGTGCAGGGCTGAGAGTTAGACCCATGATCCTTGGGGGTCCCTTCCAACTCAGCACTTTCTGGGATTCTGAGATTGAACAGAGGGGCATCAGTTCTGCCCTAAATCCTCTGGCTGCAGTGGGACACACAGACATCACCATCAGAACACGTTTCACCTCATCCCACTGATGGATTCACACTGGGGAGATGAATCCATTAGAACTCCAGAGCTGTGGGGGAGGCGGGAGATGGTCGGTCCCAAATGGCAATGCCCAGCTTTAGCCTTAATTAAATCTTGGGAGTTTGCTTCTCTGAGAGGCTCCCACAGGCCTTACCTCGAAGGTCAAGATGTTGCAGACCTATTTATGTATTCTCTTTGATTGGGATCAGACTGGCAGCCTGTTGTGGAGGCCTGGGAGCTCTAAAAGTAGGCAAAAGAAATAGTTAGAGCCTGTTAATTTGTGCTTCAGCCTGAGAGCATTTTCTGATTGAAAAAGAAAAAAAAAAGACAAATCACCACTTCTCCGTGTTTTACTAAACTGTTTAAAGTTAATTGAATGGGCCCAGGATTAATATTCCTGCTGTTTTTTCTGTGGAGGTGTTGCCTATCAGGGGGCCTATTTCTCTCAGCCCAGTTTAATAACCATTATATCCCAGGATATAAGGGAAGAGGTCAGTGGAGAGGTAAAGCCAATGACACGCTCCCCTGCCTAAAACATTCCTCCAAAGAGTTAGTCTGGCTCTAGTAAAGGATGGGACCAGCCTCGGGTGGTGAGATCAGCAGAGGGAATTACAGCTCTGGGTTTGTTCTGGTACACCCAGGACTGGAGAAAAGGGTTTCTTTGCAGACCAGCCCTGAGCAGCATTTTCCATCACCAGAGCCAAGTGACAGTGTCCTCATGGGTTCATTTCAGGCCCGTGCTGGGTGCACCAGCCCATGTCCCAAGAGTGCTGTGTCATGGGGCCAGAGGTTTAAGGGATGCTCCAAATCCACACTGAGTATCAGGGAATCAGGGAACATCCTGGGTGGGAAGGCACCCACAGGGATCATCGAGTTCAACTCCTGGCCCTGCACCAGGACAAACCACAAAATCCCACCATGTTCCTGAGAGCAAAGGAGGTTGTTGGACCTGTCCAAGGAACCTTTTGTGATCCACAACCATCAGAGCCTCTGGCAGAGCCGGGGGCATTCCAGTGGTGCTCCTTGAGGGTCCCGTGTGGGCTGTGGGATGTCTGAAGGGACACGCAGGTTAGTTTGGAATACCACATCACTTCATAGTGCAGAATTAGGCATTTGGGGTTGAGGGTGTTGTGGAGATGCACTTAAATCTGATCTGAACTCCTCCATGTGCAAACGATTCCCCGCCGACAAAGCTGCGGGAAGAGCGGAGCCATCTCCCGACACCAGCACGGTAACGAGCCTGTTACTATGGAAATGAGCCTGAAATTCCTGCTGCCCGGCAGCCGCAGGGAGCTGTTCCCAAAGGCTGCTGAGCAGGTGGCACCGGCACGGCAGCCACCCTGACCCCGGGGGTGGGGGGAGAAGCTGCCACAACACCTGGGTGCCGGGTTGGCTGCGGGGCACGGTGTCCTGAGGGACATCCCACCCACACGGAGCCAGCTGGAGAGGGCAGCGAGGGTGTCACACAGCCCAACCACCACGGGGGTGAGCATGGAAGGTCATTTCCAGGGGGCACCGGGCTCCCTGGATGCTCTGGGCACTGGGAGTGTGTGTGCAGTGCTGGGGCCAAGCCTCGTGCTCCTGTGGGTGAGGGCAGAGCAGGATGGAGAAACATCCTGGACACTCAGTGCTGGGCTCCAAGCCCTGGCAGGCTGGGATCATGCCATAATATACAATAATGCATAATAATATACAGTAATGCATAATGATATACAACAATACATAGCAATATAGAATAATATGTATTGTATCTATAATAAGACAATACATTTATATGCCTAAATATAAATATAAAATATATATTTATATTCTATTTATATTTATGATAGTATATATATAATAACACACACACACATATATAAAAGCTCATCCAGGAGCTTCCCCAGTGGGGCCCTGCCCCAGTGCTGTGGATTGAAATGGCACTCACTGCCTCATGGGTATGAGTAGAGAGTCCTTCAGTCTCCAGAGCCCAGCGGTCCCATCTACAAACACAGCTCCTTCTCTGCCCCTCCACATTCCTGGCTTCTCCAGAACACACTGTTTTCCCCTCGTTGTAACATTACCATGGCTGAGCAAATCTGGGAAGTACAGTGGGTACAAAAAGGCCATTCATCCACCCCCAAGAAGAATAGGGGAACATCAGTGCAGCTCACTGGGTTTAATACAGGGCCAACATAAAACATTGCTCCAGTGGAAAAGTCACAAATCAGGAGTTTGTGATCTCAAAGTCCACCTGGCTCGAGGACCATAGAATCCCAGAGTCACAGAATCTCAGAATGTGCTGAGCTGGAAGGGATGCACAAGGATCATGGAGTCCAACCCTCAGCCCTGCACAGGCCCAGCCC
>NW_020885034.1:574385-584853 GCF_003945725.1 Corapipo altera
TAATGGCTTCAGTTCTTCCTTTTATTGTGGTGCCCAAAACTGCCACAACATCTGCACTCCCAGAGCTGCCCTGGGACACCTTGGCTGTGTCAGCACAGCACAAGTCCAGCTGCTCTGCTGAGTCCAGGGATTTTTTTGGGTCACATCCCGTGTTTTGGCAGTGTGGGAAGGGTCAGTTTGCATCTGCCTGGTGGGTGTTTGACGCATGGCCTGACGTACACTAGGTCTGGGAGCAAAACAGTGGTGTTATCTCATAATTCAGACATTATTCTGCCCCAAACCAGAAGTCTCAGATACATAGATGTATCTGAGGTGCTTAGGGACATGGTTTAGTGGTGGAATTGGTGTTGGGACAATGGTTGAACTCAGTGATCTTTTCCAGCCTAAATGATTCTCTGATTCTCTGAAGCTTTTGGGTTTGCAGACCTGATTTTCAAAAGCACCAGGCAAAATCCTGCTCTCCTGCTGCTGTCCCAGTCTCCACTTGGAGCCCTCAGCAGCCCAAGATGACCTTTTCCAGATGGCTTACCTGGGAAACCGGTGTCTGAGTGCTCTCCTGGCTAAAACCTTCCCTCCAGAGGAACCAGTCCCACCACTTGTTGAGTAGAGCATTTTTATCAAAGTGGCTTTAAAAGATCTTGCAGGTCACCCTGTTCCAGTTCCTGCAGAGTCTCAGCCTGGCATCACCCAAAAAAGGCTGGCAGGTTCCTCTCGAATCCCAGAGCCACCTTGGGATTCAAGAGAGGAGCCTCCCACTCTTTTTTTAAAAGCAGAGCTGATATTAAATGAAATTATCATAAGGGCTACTTCAGCATTTAACTCTTTGGAGAAGCAAATCCTTCCCAGAGTGGCATCTCCCACTAGAGGAAAGAATTCCAGGTAGGACACAGAAGTATCTGGAAATGGTGCTCTGCAGGCAAGGCAGCTGTCCATCAGCTATAAATTTGGAACATTTGGATTAAGGAGACTGAAGGAAGTGGTTGGGACTCTGCTTTCATTCCCAACAGGAAATTTAAATCAAGGAGGAGTCAGGAAGCTGCAGGCCCACTTTCCCTTCTAGGTGTGTCCAGGGACAACATCCTCCTGCTGGGGACAATTGCTGAGTTGCATCCAGGTGCTCTCCATAGGATCCAAACATCCCTGTACAAGGAGAGGTTTCCATTCAGCTCTTGGGGAGTCTGAGCCTCAGCACTGGGCACAGTTGGTCTCTGTTTCAGTGCTCCCGGTGTATTCCGAGCTTCAGAAGCTGCACCATTGATTTCCACTAATTATAAATCCTATAGAAAGTTCTCAGCTTGCAACAGTCACGGTTTGGCTCTCAGTGGAGTCAATAAAAGTTAAGAGTTGCTCCCTGGTTGCTGTCATTACAACAATAAACCCCGGAGTAATTGAAAAGTGAATCAGGGAAATTGCCGGATTGGAGAGCAGTGAAAATAGAAGGAATTACCAGGGAGCCCAAGCAGAGCCTTGTCCCTGCCTGCACCAAGCTGGAGTCTATCTGGACAAACTGATAAGTGTGTCATGGTGGACATGTCTTGAGCAAGGGGCAAAGCAGGAGCAGTGACCATGTCCTTGCCAAGAGGCTGAAAATTCAGTGCATGACCCAACAAGGGTGATTTTGAACCCCTACCGAGATTGTTCCGCTTCCTAAAAGGCAAAAATGACAACAAAATAATAAAAAAAATCATTTCTCCCTGTATTAGAATAAAACTCAAAAGCAAGAACTGGAGATGCAGCACAAGAGGACAATTATTTCCTACTAGATAGGTCAGCTGGTACAGGAAGACCCAAATCCCCTCAGGTCCTTACTGTTTGCACATCTTTAAGATTAGATGATAACCAGGGTTTTGTTTGGAATCCAGGCAGCTGGAAGCAAAGCAAGGTTGGAGGACAGTAGAGTCTTCTTGGTGACAATGCTGGTAGAGAGGGAGACCTGCAAAGGCTTGGACAGGCTGAGAAAACTGGGACTGTTCGTCCTGGAGAAGTGAAGGTTGTGTGGAGACCTCAGGGTCTGAAGGCGCAACAAGGAACCTGGAGAGGGGCTGTTCATCAGGAACTGGGGAGACAGCACAAGGGGAATGGCTTCAAACTGACAGGGGGGAAATTTAGGTTGGAGATATGGAAGAAATTGATCTCTGTGAGGGTGGGGAGGCCCTGGCACAGGTTGCCCAGAGAATCTGTGGCTGCCCCAGCCCTGGAAGTGTCCAAGGCCAGGTTGGAGCAACCTGGGCTGGTGGAAGGTGTCCCTGCCCATGGCAGGGGGTGGGACTGGATGAGCTTTAAGGTCCCTTCCAACCCAAACCATTCCAGAATTCTGATTCTTTATTCATAGGAAAATTCAAGAAATCTGCAAGAACATGACATTTTAAGAATGGGACATCAGACTTGGGCTGAGAAAATTGAGATTGTTCAGCCTGGAGAAGAGAAGCTTTTGAGTGACCTGATTGTGGCCTTTCAGTGCCTGAAGGGGCTACAAGAAGATGGAGAGAGACTGTTTACAAGGGAATGACAGGACAAGGGGGAATGGCTTCACACTGCCAGAGGACAGGGTTAGATGGGATATCAGGAAGGAATTGTTCCCTGTGAGGGTGGGGAGGCCCTGGCACAGGTTGCCCAGAGAAGCTGTGGCTGCCCCTGGATCCCTGGAAGTGTCCAAGGCCAGGTTGGAACAACCTGGGCTGGTGGAAGGTGTCCCTGGCCATGGTAGGGGGTGGAACCAGATGATCTTTAAGGTCCCTCCCAAACCATTCTCTGATTTATGATTCCATAATTCTAAGACTGAGGAAAGGAAAAATAGATGTCAGCATCGGCAGTGGTGTGTCCCAAGGTGAGTCTGGACACCTGTAGCTATGGAGACAGACATGAAGGAGCAGAGGGATGATCCAGAGATGATGTTCTTCCAACACAGTCATCTTGGGACATAGTGAGGCAGATCCTGAAGCAATCAGTTGGCTTTCTGCAAGGTCAGGAAAGCCCATGTAAAGTCTGTGAGCACTTCCAGTATGAGTCTCACACGTCCCTGCAGATATCCTCAAAAAAGGATGCAAGTAAAGAGAAGGTCTCAGAGACACTGCTCTGGGCTGTGGAGCACCCACACGGGTGAGCATCCACCTGGTGATGGGTGAACACAGGTTTTGAACAGCTTCTGGAAGCACTGTTCCTTTGGAACAGCTTCTGGAAAGACCCTGGAAGTGTCCATGGCCAGGTTGGATGGGTTCTGAGCAACCTGGGCTAGTGGAAGGTGTCCCTGCCCATGGCAGGGGTGGAACTGGATGAGCTTTAAGGTCCTTTCCAACCCAGACCATCCTGTGATTCCATAATTTGCTGAAGGCAGAAAAATCAAACCCCTAAACTCCAACAAAAGAAGTCTGTATTGGCCTCAGAGAACTGTCCCTGAGCCAAGAAGAAACTCAGCACAGGTTGAAAATGACCCCGCGATGTGATGGAATGGGGCAACCACGTGCTGACAGGCTGCTCCTCCTCAGATGGAGTGACCACTAGGATGAAATTAAGGTTTTGCCATATGGGTGGACTCAGGAAGAGTTTTCAGGTTGAAGTTTCCCAGGACAAAGACCCCAAAGGAATGAAGGATTGGGGTGTTAGGGGAGAAAACCTCGCTTTTACCAGCAATCAGCACTGCAGGAAGGCACCCAGGAGGGCTGCAAACCCCGGGCAGCTCTGCAGACCTCCACTAACACACTTCCCACCCTGCTGGGAGGTTCCCATCGGTGAGCCCCCATTCCCACCCCTCTGGTTGCCAAGAGAAACGCCGTTTGGAATCCCACAGGTTGTCAAATCCGCAGCTGCTCGGCTTGACTTGCTCTCCTAACATGAAAGACAGAGTCTGGAGGGTGAGATTTCCTCGTGCACATCAAAGCAGGATGGAAATTTGGGACTAAATGCCGGGGGAATTTGCAATCCAGCTTTGAAGTGTACAACGAGGAGCCACTGGTGACAATGGCGTGCTGCCTATTTTTAGCTCTGAATCCCTGAGGAACAAGGACAGCAGCAAAAACACCAAACCCACCAGACCTGCTTTGCAGAGAAATGCTTTTCATCTGGGCCAAAGGCAGGAACTTTGCTGTCCACTTTTCTACACCAGGTTTTGGACTGTGGCAGGAAAGAAGGGAATAGAATTGTAGGAATCGGTGGTTCTAAGGACAGCTGGGGAAATACAGATCAGTGTGTGCAAATCTGCCTGTACACACACAGTTGTGGCTGAACGTTTCAGGGTCCAGATTTAATCAAATTATTTCTCTTAGTTTTCCCTTGAGGATTAATGATTTTGGATCTGTGTGATGAGATGTGCAGCAGTGCTCAGGGAAGACAATGTCAGAGCAGCTCGGAAGTGATAAGAATACTAAGATGGGTTGAGTTGGAAGGGACTTTAAAGCTCATCTTGTTCCAACCCCCTGCCATGGGCAGGGACACCTTCCACTGTCCCAGGTTGCTCCAATCCCCATCCAACCTGGCCTTGGACACTTCCAGGGCTGGGGCAGCCACAGCTTCTCTGGGCAACCTGTGCCAGGGCCTCACCACCCTCCCAGGGAAGGATTTCTTCCCAATATCCCATGAAACCCTGCCCTCTGGCAGTAGGAAGCCCTTGTCCTATCACTACATGCCCTATCCTGTCCCGTTTGCTCTGTCCTCATCATGCTGAGGGAAAGGAGTGGGAATTTCTCCCTGCACCACCCACTCCCAGTTGGCATCACCTTTCCTCCACTCCAACATTACCCCGGGGGTGTTTGGCCTTTCTGGGCTTTCTTGGAGGTGGGTGGTTCAGATGAGGCTGGACAATCCCTGGTTCTCACTGTTTGCTGAGGGAGAGCCCATTTTGGGCTGTAAGACCTGAGTTGAAGGTGCTGGGTAGAGGAGGATCATCTCCAGCACTGGGGAAGATCATCATGGCTTGGAGCATTTCCATCCATCTTTCCTGACTGCTCTGAGGGCTCAGGGACACTCCTCCCTTGCCCTGGCACAGCAGCCAGGGTGAGTGCCCTCTCTGCTGTACCCTTAGCAGGTGTTAATAGCACAAACAGCCACATGTGCAAAGTTCTGCTGCTGCAAAATGTCCTTTCCTACGTATTCTTCAGGAATCATGGGTTTAACATTTGCTTTGTGTGAGAACATTTACCCACTGGATCTACAGCACAGGTCAGCTCAGGGGGAAATGTTCTCTGCTTGTTCTTGCCACACAGGCACAACTGGAGAGTTAGGAATTGAAAAAAAAGGGGGCAGAAACAAGGCTGTGACTCGTGGCAAAGTGCAAGAGCTACAAGGGGGATCCCTCAGGGGTTTGTGTCTGTTGGAGTGGCCAAGATGATACTGAATTGCTGCCTCTCCAGCCTGGAAGACCCTCCCTGACACAGGGCTGTGTCTCTCTGCTCCTCCACCAGCACTAAGGAGCTCCAGCAACATCCATTTGCAGCTTTAGGGTAAAATGAACACGAAAGAGCAACATTTGCAAAGTTGAAATGAGGGTGGTAAAACACGGGTAGGGAACTGTGGCACTGCCCTGCTGCCCTCATTCCTCTGGGTGCTCTGTCTCTAACTGGGTCTAACTGGGTGCTCTTCCCACAGTTTGACATGCAGAGGATAACGCTGGAGGAGCTGAAGCACATCCTGTACCACGCCTTCCGCGACCACCTCACGATGAAGGACATCGAGAACATCATCATCAACGAGGAGGAGAGTCTCAATGAGAACTCTGGCAACTGCCAAACAGAGTTTGAAGGTGAGGGAGGAACTTTCTGGGTTTCTAAACAATTATCCTCTTCCTGATTTGTCTGTAAAACCCACTCTGTGCCGTGACATGCAACGGGCAGGGAGGTGTGGAGTTAGTGGGGAGTTATTTTAGAGAAGCAATGACACACTTGGAGAGCTGCAGAGCTGCCACCAGCCTTCCTCCGTGGATCAGTAAAGATGAGCCTGGTTCAGGCAGGAGGAGGAACTACTGGGTGCTTTGCCTTATGGCAAAATGGGATGGGATTCAGCCAAAGGGATGTGCAGCCCATGCTGAGGTGAGTGTCTAAGACAGACTGAATTTCCCTACAGAAACTTCCATATTTCCCTCAGGCTGTCATGGAAAGACTTCATTGGCCCTACCAAGGTGTGTTAGGCTCTTCCAGCTTTCTGTTGTCTTTCCATAAACAGAAAAAGGTCTGCTCTGGGCTCCCAGGGAACAGCTGAGATGAGTCCTGACCCTGCACTGGAACACCAGCAAGGAGCAAGGGTGGTACCCGTGGCCTGGGGCACCTCTTGTTCTGAGCTGCAGGTTCAACCAGGACAGCTCATCTCAGCACCTGAGAGTGTCTGCAAAGTCAAGGGCTAAGCAGAGCTCAGAGGGAGCCAGAGAAAGGGAAACATTTGCTTCCTCTCATCAGTGTGAGAAGGGCACCAAGTGCTCCCCAACTCAGCCTCTGCAGTGGGGTTTGCACTTTGACAGAGCTGACACTGGCAAGAACATTCCCTCTTATAAGGCATCTCAGGAGAAGGATTTTCTTGGCCAGAGGAGCTTGTGCTGCTCCAAAGCATTGCTGGTTGGAACAACTGGAGCTGTCCAGAGAAGCTGTGGCTGCCCCATCCCTGGAAGTGTCCAAGGCCAGGTTGGAGCAACCTAGGGCTAGTGGAAGGTGTCCCTGCTCATGGCAGGGGCTGGAACAACATGATCTTTAATCTTCCATGATTCTCTGAAATCTTCCTAAGTGCAGAAGAGTCCAAGGAAATACCCCCAGAGAACCTGCAGGGTTGAGCACAACCCCCTGGGACAGCCACTGTGCTTTGCCACCCACAGCACTGCCACTTTCTGTGGGCCATCTGGGGGGAAATTCTGATACTCTGAGGGGTCAGACAAGCTTCTGAAAGGGCACCAGGCCAAGACAATGAAGCATCTTTCAAACAAAGCAAAGCTGAACCTGTTAGTGCAATTCTTAGCCTGGCTAATGAATGGCATTCAGCAGCTCTATCCAGCACACTGAATACTGCAAGAGAGGTGGAGAAGAGCACAGCTGAATTTTAAAAAGACTGCAGGAGAGAGGAAAGCAGCAACACTCCCTGAATCAAGCCAAGCACCATTTTTTTTTGTTCCTCCTGGAGAGCAGCAGGGAGGAAGAGATGCTACTTATTGAATGGAGCTGTCAGTCCCCATTGACCTGCTGATTCACTGGAGGCACGAGCCAGTTCAGGCTCATTTCAGCTCTGGGGTTTGGGTTAACCATCCCAATCACCAGGAAAAAAAATTGAGTCCAAATACCTCAATGCTCAGCAGCTCGTTTTGGAAGTCCCAGCTTCCAAAAGTACAGCAGGAACAGCTTTTCTCGTGGGATGTTGGCATTGCTGGTGCCAGGCAGAACCTGGAAGCAAAACAACCCCGTTTTTAGATGTTAAAAATACACACACACAAATCCAGCAGGGAATACAGATCAATTTGACCCTGTCAAGAGCAGTGCAAAGTTTTGCTCCAGGTCCCAGAAGAAGGGACAGTTCTGGTCCGTGGCAGCTCTGACAGGAGCGTTTCTCCCAGGAAAAGGCAGGCTGGGAGCAGGTTGTGTCCCTGCTGCTCTCCAGGTTGGACATGCCAATACCTGAATGACCCAGTTCTGCTCTCAGAGTTCCCAGTTCCCAAACACCAAGATCCCTACAGGGCTGAAAAGCAGAGCTTTGAGGGTCTCCTGGGTCAGTGACACCGTGGCAGAGCTGTCTCTGTGTAAATCACTCATGTGTGGAGTAAGGCAGATGCTTTTTGGGTATAATTCCTGGAGTTTATTTTAGGTGCCACCTTGGGATGAGATGAATTGCACCTTAAAAAGCAATTCAACCCTTCAAATAGCAATTCAACCCTTCAAATAGCAATTCAACTGTTCCTCTCAACCCACAGAACCTCCCACCTCTATTTAATGGACATTTCATCCACCTCATTGAAGAGGCTTTGATAGGAATGAGGCCAAGATGAGCCCTGATGGTTTTTAGTGGGATTTTAGAATGGCTTAGAAAGGAGGAGATGTAGCAGATACTTCCAGTAGTACCTTGAAAGGGGAGATCTGCACTCACTGTCACCTCTGGGTGTGTTCTTGCCTTCAAAAGAGCAGCCCCCAAACCTCCTCCCTGCTGTGGGCACAGACATCCCCCCTTCCTCACAGCCCTGCCAGGTGTTTAAGGGTCTTGCACAGGTAACAGAACCATCAGTACAAATATATTCCAATTTCTGCCATTCTCACAGATTTGCCCTCTTGGCTGCTTGTCATGATAAGGTCTTTATGTGATATTTATGATTATGTAACATTCCTTCTATATTGACATGGATTATAGACCTCATACCTCTCACCCACACCCCCTTTACCCCACATACCATATTTGTATTATAGCCAGGGACAAGTCCAGGATTTTATTCAGTTCATTTTGAACATTAAAGTCACTTGTAAGACATCAAATCTAGGGAAAGACTACACCAGAAGAGAGGCACAGTTATGTCTTCAGCCTTTATTTCTGTTTTTATTAATGCTTAGGGCAGGACAACAAAGATTAGATGTTTTTATGAGACACGAGAAAAGAACAACTGTTTGCAGCAACCTTGTGCTGCCAAAAATTTATAGTCCAAACCCCATTTGTCTGGCAGTTCCCTTTATCCAAACACTCAGGACATTAAGCTGGTGGCAGACAAGGGTTTGGGGTGGTTGTGGTGACCTGAGCTGTCTGTCACAGGTATTTTATCCTCAGCCCTGACACTCCAATCAGCTGGATGTGCCAGAGCCCCCTCCCCGCTCAGCTGAGGGCTTGGGAATGAAAAACTGGCCTCTTAAAACAACAATAACTCCAGCCACAATCCCTCACCCCTGGCAGGGTGGTGACAGAGCCACCATAAATACACTGCAGCTGTCCCTGGGAGCAGGGCTTTGGGGCAGGGGAGGAGGCTCTCAGGGCTCCCCTGACCACCCCAAACCCACCGTGGGCATCATGACCAGCCCAGAGCCACAGCCAGGGGGGCCTCAAATGGTCTGGCCCCATCAACCTCATGTCCTGGGGGAGAAGTTACAGTGACAATGGCTCTGTCTCTGCCCTTAATGACACCAGGGCGAGGTCTCCTCACTCCCTGGGTGCTGAGCAGGTGCAGGATGACCCAGCCTTGATTTGCCTTTGCTTCTTGAGCTCTCAGTGATGTTGGACAGCCCGGGGGTGGCACCTCACCCCGAGAAGTTTGAGGATCTCTCCAGAGGAGCTCCAGGTTCTGACCATGTACAAGGAACCAGCTCCCACGGGTGGTGTCAGAAACTCCCACTGGCAACCAAATGCCAAAGGGATGGAGCATCCAGCCCTGAGCCAGTGGAATCAGCAGGAATAGCACAGATGCCAAGCTCAAGGGATCTGTGGATTTGGAGAAGGGACAGAACTGAGGGCAAACCATCACCACTAAGCAGGGGGGGCTGCTGGGTGCTCATGTTTAAGAGGGCACTTCACAGGTAACTGCTCCCAGGGAGGAACATCAGTAATTCCAGGTTCTCTGTGTCCCTGGGGATTGCCGGGGCAGGGGAACTGTTACGACATCTGCGAGCCCCAACCAACAGCAAGAGGGTCTTGTTGGGTCTTCAGCACCCTACAGACCTTTTCCCTTTCTCCTGGGGTTATTTGGGAGGTGATTTGCATATTTGGTGTGCCTTCAGTCTGTGAAGAACAGCCACGACAACTTCCCTGGGTCCTGCTGCCTCAAAGCTCCATTTTTCCTTGCTGATAGAACAGAAGTTGTTCAATCCAGGAACATTTCTGCCAGAAACACTGGCCATGGTTTACTCTTCCTCTGAAGAGGAGAGTTGCCATCACCAAAGGCCCAGACCAGTGTTCAGCTTCTGTTCCCCATCACCACAACCAGCCCCAGAGCCCCTCACTGAACAGCAGTGCTGACACTGAGGGCTGGTGCCAGTGCTGTGTCTGCTGCCTGGGAGTGTTTTCAAATAAAATAATAGAAAATAAATCGAAAAATAGTAGAAAAAAAATAGAAATAAATAGAACGAAGAGAAAAAGAAAGAAAGAAAGAACCACAACCACGAAGTGCCAGAGCACCGTGCACAACGCCAAGGAGCCACAGTATTGATTCTGTGAGCTTTATAAAGGAATTAAGAGGCGAGCAGTGCAAGCAGAAAGGGAGGAATTTGGGAAAGCTGCTGTGAGGGGGGGTTTCATTACCTGCCCAGGGCACTGGCAGTGCAGAGTTTCCCTGCCCAGGGCACTCTTGACTCCAAGTCCTGCCTAAGGAGGCTTCTTGTGCCTCAGGTACTGAGTGGGGAATGGTGTGGGAGCTGAGATTGGGACACAGGCACTAAACACCAGCCAGGGAAAGGGATGGAGGATAAATCTGCTGTTCAAAATGCAGCTTCCTGTGCTCAGAATCACAGAATATCTGAGCTGGGAGGGACCCCCAAGGATCATGAAGTCCAACCCTCAGCCCTGCACAGGCCCAGCCCCAAGAGTCACCCCC
>NW_020885035.1:0-24697 GCF_003945725.1 Corapipo altera
CGCGGTTGTGCTCGGTGGGCACGGCTGGTGGTCGGGGACCGTGGGGGCCGCCGCAGGGGTGGCCGTGCAGGTCCTTCGAAGTTGCCGTTCTTCCTGGTAGGTTCTTCCCAGAGCTCAGTCTCCCAACTATCCTCCCGTCCGTTCCTCCCTCTGCTCCCTAAAACATTCCCTCGGAATACTCACCAGCTCTGGGAAGAACCTGCCAGGAAGAACGGCAGCCTCGAAGGACTTGCACGGTCACCCCTGCAGCGGCCCCCACGGACCCTGGACGCCAGCCGTGCGCACGAAGCCGAGCCGCTGCCAGTTCAACCAGTCCCGTTCCCTGCCAGCGTCGAATGCACCGATCCGCCACGTGACCTCCCGCTGCCCCGAGAGTCCCGGCTCTCTGCTCCGGTCGTGTCGCCTCCTTTCCGCCTCCTCTCCCTCCTCTGCCTTCTTCTACCTCCCCTGCCCTCCTCCGGCAGCTCTGCCTCGACACTGTGCCGGGCGTCGTTGCCTCTCGTGCTCTCGTCGACTGCCAGTTTGATGCGGATGGCAGATGAGAGCGGCGGGAGCGGGGCGGCAGTCAGGGCTCTGCACCGCGGAGGCGGCGGGGCCGGGCTGGTTGGCAGGGCAGTGGATGAGTATCGGGGAGCTCAAGATTGACAGACCATGAACTTTTCTCGTCGCCATCATCTCTTCCCTCTCATCTCTCTTTTACTGACCCGGGGAGACTCCTGAATAGTTCTCCAGGGCACGCGTTTTTGAGACCGGTGGAAGGGTACGAGAGGCAGAACATCCCTCCGGGTTCGGCAGCCCGGTACAACCTCTCTTGGTCTGTCCCGGGAAGCATCCCTGCTGGCAGCAGGAGCACTTCTACTGGTGACAAAGACCACTTGAAGTTTTGTCCGGGGCTGTGGTACCAGCTCTACGGCGAGGCAGTGCATGGGAGAAGCACCTCCCCCAGAGAAAGCTCGGACGTGGAATGGCATCTCCAAGTTGCTTTGGGCTTCATTGAGATGCAGTCTCCGTTGAGTGAACACTGTTGTGAGCCTCCTGTTTTGCCTCTTGCTCAGAGGACCAGGGAACAGGTTGTCGCACCCGAACTAGATGTCCTGGAACTAACACATCTGCAGTAGGTTGAAGGGAACAGTACCGGGGCGAAAGTGTCTGAGGAGGGCAGGGGAGGGAGAGGAAGGCAGGGAAGGGAGAGGAGGTGGAAAGGAGGCGGACCGTTGGGACCAGAGAGCCGGGACTTTCGGAGGCAGTGAGAGGTCGGGTGGCGGGTCAGTGCATTCGACGCTGGTGGGGAACGGGGTTGGTTGCGGTGGCCGCGTTTCTACTCGGTGCGCACGACTGGCGTCCGGGGACCGTGGGGGCCGCGGCAGGGGTGACCGTGCAGGTCCTTCGAGGTTGCCGTCCTGCCCGGGAGGTTCTTCACAGTGCTCAGTCTCCCAACTATCCTCCTGTCCGTTCCTCCCTCTGCTCCCTAAAGCATTCCCTCGGAACGCTCACAGGTCTTTTCATTGTCGAGCCGTTTCTCTTTCTTACTGGTGGTGAGTATTCCGAGGGAATGCTTAAGGGAGAAGAGAGAGGAACGGACGGGAGGATAGTTGGGAGACTGAGTTCTGGGAAGAACCTACCAGGAAGAACGGCAACCTCGAAGGACCTGCACGGCCACCCCTACCATGACCCTCAAGGTCCCCGGCCACCAGCCGCGCGCGCCGAGCCTAGCCTCATCAGCGCCGAATGCACCGATCCGTCGCCTTGCCTCTCGCTGCCCCGAGAGTCCCGGTTCTCTATTCCGGTCGGGTCACCTCCTTTTCACCTCCTCTCCCTCCTCTGCCTTCTTCTCCCTCCCCTGCGCTCATCTACCAACTCCGCCCCGGCACTGTGCCCGGTACCTCTCGTGCTCTCGTCGGGTGCGGACTGGATGCGAAGGGCAGGCGACAGAGGAGTCAACGGGGCGGTGGGGCGGTCGAGGTTACGAGAGACAGAACATCCCTCCTGGTTCGGCAGCCCGGTTCAACCTCTCCTGACCTTTCCCGGGAAGCATCCCTGCTGGCAACAGGAGCACTTCTACTGGCGACAAAGACCACTTGGGCTTTTGTCAGGGGCTGTGACACCAGCGCTACGGCGAGGCAGTGCATGGGAGAAGCACCTTCCCCAGAGAAAGCTCGGACTTTCTCTACTCTGTTTAGCACCAGTGCTACCTGCTTTGGAGTCATGGAGATGCAGTCTGCATTCATGGAGCAACCGTGCCCTTCGGGAGAGGATAAAACCCCAGGAAAATTAAGATTGCTCTTCTCTCCAGTGTCTCCAAAAGTATCGCATCGTGTTCCATTGATCTGCCTCCTAGACAGAAGTCTCCCAGCCTGCGAAGGTTGTACGGGTAGAGGGTGTCAAGGGTCTGGTGAACCTCTAAGTAAACACCTGTGCTACCCTCCCATCTCCTCAGAGCTGTAACATGGGGAGAAATCATTGAGTTTTGTTTTCTCTTCCACTAGTACCTCAGCCCAAGAGGGGGAGTTTTGCCTGGTTGAGCTCTCCCAGCTGAGCTGGAGATGATCACATGAAGCTCACTAGAGGGAAGAGAGGAAGCCCTCAGCTGCTCTGTCTCCAAGCTGGACATGGCCAGTCCAGAGGGAGCTGTGTCCCACCTGGCACCCCTAGCACTGCACTGGAAGCTGATCCATGAAGGTGGACACATGAGGGGGACAGGAAGTTGCCTGTCCATGAAACCAACGTCATCCTTTTGAGGTCTCCAGCACTGGGGAGAGCAGGTGTATGCTGGCGTGGAGAATGTGTAGGTTTGGTGAGGGTGGAGGGGCTGCCAGACATGCTGAGGCACTGCCAGCATTAGAACTGAACTGAAGACGCAAATTTTTGTGAGACCGTCCTTGTTGGGCCCTGCAATTGGCAGCAGCAGAGCGAGAGTGTGATCTGTAGAGCAGCAGGAAAGGAGGGCCCAGGGGGTAGGTGCTGCAGGTCAATGCTTCTTTCTTGAACAGGTCTGTTGCAGGCTGGTACATAACTGTTCAACTGCACCATCCTTCTTTCAACCTGGTCAGCAATCAAAGTCCACACAACTGCTCACTCACTCCCCCCTCAGTAGGATCCAGGAGACAACCAGTTGAGTAAAAGAGAGGAAACTCACAGGGTCAGAAAAAGACAGCTTAATTGGGAAAATAGAGGGCATGCACAGAAGCAAAACAATGCAAAAAATTAATTCCCTGCTTCCCATGGGCAGGTAGGTGTTCAGCTGCCTCCAGCAGAGCAGGGCCCCATCACGCATGATGGGTACTTTGGAAGACAAACACCAACACAACAAACCTCCCCTCCTTCCTCCTTCTTCCCCCCAAGGTTGAAATACTGAGCGTGATACCATAAGGTCTGGTATATCCCTTTGCTCAGTGTGAGTCACCTGTCCTGGCTGTGTGTCCTCCTAACATCCAATTCACCACCAATTTCCTTGCCAGTGTGGCAGCAGAAAAAACAGAAAAAGCCTTTGCTCTGTGTAAGCTCAGTAATATCAAAGATGGCTCTGTATTACGAACCCTGGGTTCATCACGAATCCGTAAAACCAGTCCCACAGCAACCACTGTGAAGAAAGTTCACTCTACCCAGGCCAAAACCAGCAACAAGCACTCAGACTCCTCCTGAATCTGGGAAAATGTTGCTCTGTGTTGCTCACAGACAGAGCAGTGGAGTGTCCCCAGCACATTTCTCTTGGTGAGTAATACACAACGACACACACAGGGAGAAGTTCAGGCAGGTTGATGTGGACTCATGCACAAATCTGTGCTCCCACAGCGTTTCATGTGGAACTCAGCTGCACCCAAGTGCACACAAACCAGGAAACCACATAGGAAAACAACCAATCATGGACTCTGTTGAGGACACCTGGGGACAAGATCACAGGGCTGGGAAGGACAAGGCTCTAGGCAAGCCCGTGACACCGTTTGTGTGCTCAGAGACTGACCGGTGTGGGAGAAGTCAGAAGAGGTCCGAATACTTTCCTGAGGGCAGGACAGGGTCGAAGCAGCTGCCCAAAGCACACATGTAGAGAGGCAACAACCGCTGACCATTGGGGTGAGCAGAGGAGGGAGGGAAAGAGAATGACATGACCCATCCTCATGCCCAGGAGTCCTTGGGTTGCCACAGATGATTGTTGCAGCTTCTTCCTGAGAGTAGCACTTCAAAGGAGCCCACCAGAGTGTTCCAGACTGATGCATCATTTACCTGCTCTGGATGCATCCAGCCCTGGAGTTGAGTCTACTCCTGACATTACTGAGTCCTTGCCCTGGAAATCCTGGAATATTTCATCCCAAAACCAGAAGAAGACTTCACTGGGGCACGGGCATGAAAGAAATCTTGGAGGTGCAGGAGCGGTCCCTGCCGACCCTGGCTGACGCTGTGCCCCTGGCCCCGCCCGGCCCCACCCAGCCCCGCCCGGCCCCGCCCGGCCCCGCCCAGTCCCACCTGCGGCGGTTCCTGCCTGGCCGCAGCCCAACATGGGACCAGGAGAGGCACAGGGAGTTCCAGCGACGGTCTGGGGACACCGACACCTGTCCCGCCTTGTCCAGTGGATCTTTGGAGCCTTTGTGAATGCTCACAAGGACTTCGGGCCCTTGGTCCGGCAGCTGACCGTATCAGTAGATCAATTCGTTTGACTGTATGTTGGGGTGTGAGCAGTTGCTGGTTATTTCAGTGCCCTCGGTGGTCTCGACCAACGGTTCCTGCTGCACCCGGGCTCTGCCTGCAGCCACTGCCAGGGAGAACAGAAGAATTACTTTTCTGCAGTGGAAAGTGCCGTGCAGGGACAGAGGATGACAGTACTGATGGGGATATGTGCTGAGAATAAAGTTTGGCCAGACTATCTCCCAAAGAGTGGTTGGTTGTTGACAAGAATATGAGGCATGCTTTGAAGGAAAGTCTGAGTTAATAAGACGAGAAGAGAAGGAGGAAAAGAGCTTGGCTGGTAGGAATGGAGGAAGGGAAGGATGAATGGATGGATTAAGAAATTGAGTAAAAAAGACGGGAGAGCTGGGAGGGAATGGCTTCACGGAGAGAAAAAAGTATGATGGCAAAGGAGGGGACAGAGGGTAAATTAGAACCGAAGAAGTGCAGGAGTGTCAGAGACTAGTCCTGTGCCCAACCCCGGTCCCACAAAGCCCCTGGTCCCCATGGTCCCACCCCCCGAGCTGCACCGCTGCCAGCGCCACCAGTCCTGCCCTCTGCCAGCACCACATCCCTCCGCTCCGATGGCCACGTGTAGCTGCCGCCACCAACCCCGGCTCTGCTCCGGACAGGCCACCCCCTCTCCGCCTCCTCTGCCTTCCTCTCCCTCCCCTGCCCTCCTCCACCAAATCCACCCCGGGGTTGAGCCCTGAGCCGGCCCTGCTCGGGCTGTCACCGGGTGCGGGCTGGATGCGAAGGGGAGGTGAGAGTTGCAGCAGCGCGGCAGCAGTGGGGGCTCCGCACCACGGAGGCAGCGAGGCCGAGCTGGGTGGCAGGGGAGCGGGTTGGTATCGGGGAGCTCAATATTGACATGAACCCCCAGCCCCGGAGCCAGGCATGCCACGAACCCCCAGCATCTCCTGAGCCTGTTCAGAGTTCCTGTGAGGGGCATGGTAAAAGGGTTTTTCCAACCTTTCAAGATTGGCGGAGGGGGGGATGGGCATGCCACAAACCCCCAAGGTCTCAGACAGAGTTCACATGGAGGGCATGGTAAACTCAGCTGTGATGGATGAAAAGACAGAATGGGAGAGATATGTTGCCTGGAAAAGCATAAATGGAATCTAAATGGACTTGTTACTGACTGGACAATTCACCCAGAGGACTGACAGTTTTACCCCAGTTTATTGTTGTGTACTTATGGATTCTTATGCACCCCAGTTTATTGTCAAAATTTAGGAATTCTGTTGTACCTCCATATTGTCCCCATTTCTCCCTCAGATTTTCCCTTTGAAAGTTTGTCCATCCCTTTGTTCTCCTGGGCCTCCCTGGTTTAGAATCCGCCCGTCAAACCTAGTTTATTTAACCCCTTGTTCCCCCTGAAAAAATGGGCATTGTTACACCACACCTCAACTGTGTCAGAACCCTGATTGCAGTGCCCGGTCCCATTCCCCTTTCCCACGCGGACCGAGGCACTCAGCTCTCCTCGCCTTTTCAGCGCTTGACATTGATATAGTCAATAGACTAGAGAAGTTTAAATTGAAAATATGAAAGAATTTATTAAAGGCAAAGAAGCAAAACGGCTAGTAGGGTGACTGGAGGAAACCCTTGTTCCTACCGCGGTCTGCAAAGGCAACAGCAAAAAACTCCATCTTTTATACCCTTTGCAACCACCTCCTCCTCAGTCTCATGTCATTCAATCATTGGTCCACGCTTCGCGGGCTTCACACTGCTTGGTCTCTGCTTCGCACATCCTTTCCACATTGGTTTCGGTTTCGCGGGCCTTGACATTTTTGGCTTCCATTTCGCGGGCTCCTGTCTGGTTACTGAGGGAGGACAGGTGATAACTTTTAGGTCAACCACATTGGAATCCCCTTATCAGAGACAGCAGTTTCGTTATCACAGTCCTTGGAGTCAACCTTTAATACTTTTTCCTATAAGTATACTTAAAACAGGTAGTATAAAATAACAGGATATCTTAATCAACTTGTCACTATAGCAACATAGCTCTTGTGGTTTGACATTTCCTATAACCAGCCTAACAGTATATGTTTGTGGTTTAACATTTCTGCAGCTTAAATTCTTAGCAACTCTGGCTAAAGGTCTGTGGGAGGCGTGTCTAAAGGCACAAGAGATGTGCCGAGGCAAGAAAACCCAAGAGAGCATGCCCCGACATAAGTAACCTGGTTGGTTAAAGAAGTCGCATGGTGTTAAGGAATAAAACCACACGGAGTTTGAAATAAAGCCTCTTTCTCCCACCATCCATGAGGAGCGTACTTCTTCCTTGTTATACAAGGACCCCGCTGTTACAAAGGTCAACTTCACGTATTTGACACAACTTAGTAAGTCCTTTGCATTTATTTCATTAACTCTCATTATGGACTATATTTAAAAGTAAACCTCATTTGATAAGCAAATTTTAATTCAGTTTTAATCAACTACTACAACATCTTCAGCAGCACTGGAGGGAGAAATTGGCCTGGCTGCCCATCAGAGGTATAGTGCAAAAGTCTTGCAAAAGCCTGCAAAATCTCCTGGCAACCCTAAAATGCACAAATCATCAACCTGACACCACCCCGTGATTTATGCATTCAATAATTTCTCTTCTTTTGTCGTATACTCTGAATCTTCTTTGTGGGAGGTGCCTTTCGTACAGTGGACAGAAAGAGAGAAGAGTAAAGAAAAGGAAGAGATAGCACAAACCTTTTCCCAAGGCAATGCAATTCCCCCCCCCAAAAAAACCACCTTACAGTAAAATAGTAAGCATATGGGATATAATAGGATCTTAACAGCTACAATCAAATTGCCTAACATTAACAAAGTTACAGACATCAGGATTTAATCCCGACACAAATCTAATTTTCATTAGCTACTGCCTCCACCCCACAAGTAGTAGGTGTGAGGGATTCTGCAATAATGTGTCTGTTAGATGTGTCTTGAAATTGGACTTAAAATTACACATCGGTTTTTATGCAAATACATTAAATTACTTGGGAATTGGTACAAGGCTTTCTTTTATTCTCTTCAGGTAACACTTCGTTTTGTTTTGTCTAGATGTAGTTTCGACTTAAAGAAATCCTTAAACAATATATATAAAGCACACTTTTATTACGGTCGGGGAAATGCCAGGGGTTTCGTCCCCCCGTGCATGTCCGCTAAGAAAAGAAACACACAGCTTTTTATACAGTGGGTTTCAAAAATTACCTATCATATACACTCTTTATGAAGTCTCTCTTATCGAAATAGACTTTTGGTTGCCTAACTCCTATTCTTACTATTACAGAGGAGTTACACAAACTTTTATCATTTCAAAGAGCTTAGGTTTGCCCCACCCCTCCTTCTGTCTCCCTTGCACGGTTATGTGCTTAAAGTCTTTCTCTCTTTCCTGACAGTCCTTCTGTTTACGTAAGCTAGTTTTATCTTAATTGCCCACAGTTTAGGCAGCAATCTTCTTTCAAGTAGCTACAATTTGCAGTCACACTAACCTAGCTACATTTACTAACATAGTTAACTTTTTATTTTATTTTTCTTGTCTTTATTTCAATTCCCCCCTTTTCTTTTAACTAATGCAAATGCTTTTACATCGCCCTTTGTACAGTCCAGAGCACATGTACTTGTTGTGCTATAGTCTTAATTTCCCACCACATCCATAGATTGATGACTGTAAGGAGGAAAGCTGTCAGCATCAAAACCAAGACTGGGTGAATCAGGAAGTTAAACAACTGAGCTGGTTGTATATTGTATATATACCAATGATATTCTCTAGTCTTTGCCACTGCGGTAATGAGGTTTTTAATCTCTGCCGTGTCGTGTTTCACTTGCTACAGCATGTGACGTGAAGTAGCCTTTACCTTTTCCATCATTCGGTCCACATCAGGATGATAGAGCATTTTCTGGAGGATATTAATGTCCACACCTATTTGTAGTTTAAGCACTTCATGATATAACATATATTTTTTTGAGATCAATTGCATAGTGGTCACAGGACTAGTGTAACTAAAGTCACATCCTATTATTTTAGTAAAATTGCAAACACATGTCGCGGTCCGAAGGGGGGACAGGACATGAGGAAGGGTGCAAACAGAATCCTCTGTTCAGGCGTGCACACACTCTTTTTGTCAGCTCGGGAGTGGAAAGGGCCAGAACATAGGGCGGAGACAAGCAGGGTGGAGACAAACACAAGCAAAAAGGGGGAGGAGTAGGGGAAGCAGGCAGCAGGCAAACTCATGGCAAACCTGGGCATGTGCAGTTGTGCACTGTGCAGTGTGAATACAATGAAACCACATAATAACAGTAAAGTCCACATGAAAGTCCTGCCAATTGCTGTATGCTTTTCTCCATGCCTGGAACTGTTCCCATCCTGAATCTTGCTTCTCTACAACTCACCTTTTCTTATTAGTTTGAAAAATGCCTGTTGTGATAGTCCTTCTTGCAACATGCTGTGATACAAGAAATAGTTAGTAACAAAACAAACAGAGAAAGCAAAATTTCAAAGCAAGTTAAAAGGGGTTTGTTTAAATAGACTTGGGGGAGGAGAGATCTGCATCTTCCAAATCAGTTTGGACAGCTGCATTTGCTGAGTGACTCCCCCCCTAAAAATTGTTTCCAACCCAAGATGCCACTGCTCCATGGTGTCTAAAAGCTTAGTGATAGTGGTCTTCTATGGACTACGAGATCCTGGAAAGTAAGTAGAACACGTTAGAAGGGAGAATTTAGGATTGGGATCACGTGATAAGGGCATAACTTGCATAATCAGTTCATCTGATTCAAGTTGAACTGCAGGGAGTGGTAGGTTTAACATGGTTCATTCTAATTGCTGTGGTTTCCTGGCACCTGTTGAAGGGATGGGCTATGCAGGATGGAACACAGTTGAGGGGTGTTGCCTTGTTTCCTGACAGCTCACAGGTGCACTGTTTAAGATCTGACATTGAATTAAAAGTCACTTTTCTCCTCAAGTCTGGTGACTTTTTCGGGGGTAGTAGTTGTCCATAAATGTTAGTAAGGGAGTGGCAATCTTTAGTCCAGTGTCTGCCTTTCCCACATCGTTTGCATGGCGTCTTGGGAAGCTCAGTCTTTGTAGTTAATTGTGGGCAGGTTTTTTTTATATGTCCTGTCTCACCACAGTGAAAACAGGTCCAGCCAAAGCTTCAGCTATTAGTCTTGCTTTATAAGAATTAGACTCCACATTACGACGTGCCTTGACCATGTCCATAGGAGTAGGATCCCTAAGAGTTCTTAGTATTCACTGGCAATCATCATTAGATTACTCTATAGTCAACCTTAAAAATAGTGCATCCTGAGCTTCTGGGTGTTTAACTTGTTTTGCAATGGCTTTCTTTAGCCTTTCTGCAAAATCTATGAACGGTTCTGTTGGTTTTTGTTGTACTTGTGTGTATGAAGGTGTAGGTTCAGCAGCCTCAGCAATGGTTTGAATAACTTGGAAGGCTAGATTCTTTGAAATGTCTAATTCATTCACAGGAATCTTGGTTTGGGCCTCATTGGAAATATATGGACCCACTCCGAAAAGTCTATTAAAGGACTCCAGGACTGGGGTCCCTGTGATTGGTGGGGGTTGCTGGGCGTACTGGCGAATGTGAGTTTGCCATTCATCTAGGAAAAGTGTTGCTTGCATATTAGTGAAGAAAGCACTTATTAAATCTTTTATGTCATTTGGAGTGAACATGTAAGCAGCAAAGAGAGAACCAAGTACCCTTATTACATAAGGTGAATTTAACCCGTAGACAGTAATAGCTTGTTTTGTATCTTTCAGAACTAGGAGGGGGATGGGTTCCCAGACAGGGCAATTATTGGGATGATAAAATACGGGAAATGCTTTAACCAAATTCAAATCATCAGCTGTTGACACTTGTTCCTTTATGTAAGACCACCTGCTCCTCTGGGCACTGGCTGGGCAGGGACAAGTACATTTGCAGGGTGATGGTACTGAAGGGGTTAAAACACCAGCTACTGACGCTGCGGGATAAGCGGCACTGCCGTGGGGAGGGAGTCACTGGAAAGGAGTACCTGGATGCGGTGGAGGTGGGGGGAGGGGAGGGTTTTTTTGGTGGGGGGGTGGGGACGCAGTGCCAGCTGGGCTTGCACGGACGAGTTGGGGGGAGGTGCCAGCCTAGCTTCCACGGGCGGGCTGGGGGGAGGTGCCAGCGAGAGACGCGTTAAACCTTTGCATGCTGTTTCTCCACGCCGCGTGCGCTCCTGCATTCGCTCCCTGCTCTCCTTGGTTTCTCCCGCTCAGCCGCTTAGCTCACTGACGCCATGATGCAAGAACCACTGGTATTCCATGCTTTGTTTCTCCCTCCCGCCGTCTGTGGTCTCCCGCCTCCCCCCACCACTCCGGGACTCCTGGGGCTTGTCCTTTTTCGGGGATGGGGGCTTGGATTTTTGCTCAGATTCTTGGAGATTTTCATTGGAACCGGTTATTTGATGTTGTAGCATCATCGGAAGTAACCGCCAGGCAATCAGTTCTTCAATAGCAACTTTGTCTCCCATCTCTTTTGCTTTCCAGATCTTATATCCAATTTTCTCCCAGTCCTTTAGAGACATGCTATCGGAAACAGTTTCTCTCCGTTTTCAAGCCATTTAGCAAGGGCTTTTGCGGATTTTTTGTCTAAGGGGTGTCCATTTTCCAAAATAAAGTCTTTAAGCTTGTGGTATACAAACTTTCGAGGGGTAGATAGTGAGAGGTCCATTGCGAAATTACTTAGGCTTCTGTTGGTCTGCAGTTGGTTTTAAAGTTGATTTTGTGAGGGTGGGAGATGGGATTAGAGGTTTTTCCGGAGCTCAACTTTCTCGGTGCGCTGGCTATCTTGCCGTAATCTGGGGTTCTGCCTGGAAGGACCAGCGAGACGAAAATGCTTCTCTCTGCACCTTCTGAGCCTTTATGGCGTGGGGGAGGTTTTCTTAAGGTAAAAACCTTTTCTGCCCGATGCTGGGTGCCATTTGTCATGGTCCGAAGGAGGGACAGGACACGAGGAAGGGTGCAAACAGAATCCTCTATTCAGGCGTGCACACACTCTTTTTGTCAGCTCGGGAGTGGAAAGGGCCAGAACATAGGGCGGAGACAAGCAGGGTGGAGACAAACACAAGCAAAAAGGGGGAGGAGTAGGGGAAGCAGGCAGCAGGCAAACTCATGGCAAACCTGGGCATGTGCAGTTGTGCACTGTGCAGTGTGAATACAATGAAACCACATAATAACAGTAAAGTCCACATGAAAGTCCTGTCAATTGCTGTATGCTTTTCTCCATGCCTGGAACTATTCCCATCCTGAATCTTGCTTCTCTACAAACACAGAAATTAGTACCATTAGTTAATTCTTGGTTGTGTGAGGATTATCTGTTTTCCTTCTGATGAGAGTTTGTCTTGCAGTTGGTGGGTCAGCCTGGGCACTCCATGGGCAGCAAAAGCTTTCTGTCATGGCACCTTTGGTCTGGGAGGAATTTTTGACAGTACACAGTTTTGGGTGTCAGGCTGGCAGTTTGAGAGAAGAATTGAAAAAATTAAACAGCAGTTATCTCCAGGAAAGGAAGCCTGCAATCTTTGGCTTTCTGGGGCAGTTGGTTGGCCGGTCTGGGCACTCCCTGGGAAGCAGGAGCTTTGTAGACTGGCCTATTCTGTCTGGGAGGAATCCTGGTTGGTGTGGAATTTTGTCAGGGAGGAATGGCAGTTGGAGTGCAGGGCTGAGAACAGGAAACAATCGCCATTATCCCCAGGAAAGAAAGCCTGGAATTTTGAGTCTGTATTGCAATTGTTTGGCCAGCCTGGTCACTTCATGTACAGTAAGAGCTTTGTATACTGGCCTATTCTGTCTGGAAGGAATCTTGGTTCATGTGGAATTTTGTAAGGGAGGAATGGCAGTTGGAGTGCAGGGTTGAGAACGGGAAACAATTGCCATTATCCCCAGCAAAGAAAGTCTGGAAGTTTTGACTTTGTCTTGCAGTTGGTGGGCCACCCAGGGCACTCCATGGACAGCAAGAGCTTTCTGTCGTGGCACCTTTGATTTGGGAAGAATCTTCATTGGTATGCAATTTTGGGTGTCAGGCTGGCAGTTTCATCTCAGGGCTGAAAACAGGTTATAAATCTGTGAGAGGAATTTTTTCTTTGCCTAGTTCCCTGTAAGAGAAACAGAGTTTCCAATAGGGAAGGGGGAAGGGAGGCTATCGATGAGGAGGTTCAGAGACATAGCAACACGATCAACATGATCAAAGCAATGTCCAATTTATTATTTAAATCAGTTAACTTTTATACAGTTTAGTTTGTGTAGGGTGTGCAAATGTCCTTATATAATAAGGAAAAGCACCTCCTTGTGTGATGGTAAACAAAGAGAGTTTATTTTAAAATTGGCGCTGGTTTTGTCCTTCAACACCATGTGACTTCTTTGACCAATAAGGTTGCTGATGTCGGTGCATGCTCCCCTGGGCTCCTCTGCCCCAGCACGTACCCTGTACCTTGGACACGCCTCTTTCATCTCCCTCCTTTTAATTATCTAAAGAAGTCACAAAACCAGTGCAAACAATTGGACCAGTACATTGTAAACTGCCAAAACTCGCAATGACCCAGCACATCGCTTGCTTGGCCTCTTATAATTCTATTATAAACCTTTTAAATCTTTCTTATATTCCTGTAGAGTAGTGCAACTTGGAGAAATAACTTTATTAACTTAGGGGCCTTAGCCCAACCGTGTATAAAACTATAACTTTTATTAACCTGAGGGTTTTTAAATAACTGGAGATTTCAACTTTATTTAAGAAACAGGCTAAGCTTAGCAAAACTAAATTCTTTTAAAGTGACCCTGTGGTGGAGGTAATGTGGTTTTGTGAGGTGTTTTGTGTTTTAATATTTGTCAAACAACTCTTTTATTCATTCACTCACTCATTCATCAACAGCCATCATTCACTCACACACACGGACAGATACTTTACAGACTGCTTTTTACCACATTGGTCATTCCTTAATGTAAACTTGAAACATAAACATAACTCTTTTAAAATTTCTGCATTACTCTGGTTCCTGTTGCTGTGATTGTGTACCTAAATAGGGTTTTACACACCTGGAAGGAATCCACTGAAGTTCTTTTCCTGTAGCCACACAGGCGTAACCTCTCCCTCAAGTCATAAGATCTAGGGGTCCTGTCCATTGTCCCGAAATCAAATCCTTTACCATGACTAGTGGCTTGGGAGAGGCAAACGCCTGAGATTTGTGCTGCTTCTCATACCTGCTTCTTTCAGCACTGTCACAATTTAAAAAATTGATAACATGTGGCTTTCCACAAATGTTCTTGTGGACTATACAGATTCTCCCCCTTTTTGTTTTGCTAACATTTCCTTCAGTGTGCGGTGTACCCTTTCTACAATTGCCTGTCCGGAAGGTGAGTGTGGGATTCCTGTGACATGTGAAATTCCCCACTCTGATAGGAAATTTCTTACCTTTTCTGAGACGTACACTGGTCCGTTATTGGTTTTTATTTGTTTTGGGGTACCAAGGGTAGCAAAACATCTGAGCCAGTGTCTCATTACATCCTTGGCTTTCTCACCTGTGTGTGCTGTAGCAGTTATGTATTGTGAATGTGTGTCTACAGTTACATGTACATATTTTAATGTACCATCAAAACTTGCCAAGGCAGCTTGGAATCCTGCGTCCTCAGCCAGCATCCAATCTAAATTGTCCCTCGTGGCTGGAATGTAGTTGATGGCCAGATCCCTTCCGTCCAGTTCCTATAGTCGTCCTCTACCTTTAATGACAAGCTTAGCAAACATTTCATTAATGGTCCACACAGTTTTAGGTGGTGTGTGGGGTAGAAAAAGCCACTCCAGAACTAGCAGTGGGTCTTTCTCAGTTTGATCCCACTGAAACAAGACTGTAAATGGCTGGTACCTGCTGGGAACTAAGGCCAGGCTAATTTGCAGTTCAGGATTTCTCCTCCTGCCCTGCCTATTTTTAATTGCCTTGGCACAAATGTCTAACGCCTGCTTTGCCTCTGCTGTCAGAGATCTGTTAGACGTTAGGTTGGAACCCCCCTTTAGCAACACAAATAGAGGGTGTAGCTCCTCTGTGGTTAAGCCTAGAATAGGCCTTAACCAATTAATGGCTCCCAGGAGTTTTTGCAACTCATGTAAAGTTAAAGTGTCTTTTGCCTCGAGCTGCAGTGGCTGTGGGGAAATTTCTTGTTGTGTAATCCTCCATCCAAGATAGCTCCAGGGCTACGATCACTGGATTTTCTCTGGTGCAACCTGCAACCCTGCTTCTTGGACAACATCAGTCAGAGCAGTAACAATGACTTGCAGTTCATGTTCTGTGGCCATGCTAATTAAAATGTCATCCATGTATTGGTAGATTATTGCAGAGGGAAAACGCTTTCTGATGGGGTGAATAGCATTTGCCACTACTGTTTGACATATTGTAGGACTATTTTTCATCCCCTGAGGAAGGACAACCCAGTGATGCCTTTGCATGGGCTGTGCATTGTTCAAGGCTGGGATGGAAAATGCAAACCTTGGTGCATCGTCGGGGTGTAGAAAGATGGTAAAAAACCAGTCCTTTAAATCAATTATTATTAGTGGCCAATTTGCTGGAAGCATAGCAGGTGAGGGCAACCCTGGTTGCAATGTTCCCATCGTCTCTATGACTGCATTTACTGCCCTGAGGTCCTGCAGCATTCTCCATCTGCCACTCTTTTTGGGGATGCAAAACAGAGGAGTATTTCAGGGACTGTTTGTTGGCACAATGTGTCCTGCTTCTAATTGTTCTCTTACAAGCCTTCTTAAATGTTCAAGCCATTCCTTTTTCATAGGCCATTGATCTACCCAGACCGGCTGGTCACTTTTCCAGACTAGCTTAATAGGTGCTTGGGACGGCTGGCCAATGGTCCCTATTTTAAAACCTGACTGCTTGCAGGAGGAATTTGCATGACTGTGCCAAACTGTCCAAGTACGTCCCTCCCCCACAGTGAACAAGGAATTGGAGCAACAAAAGGAGCTACCTTGGCTATTTGTCCCTCTGGTCCCAAGACAGTAAGTACTTGGGCACTCTGTCTGGGTCTTTGTGTACCCTCCACCCCCTGAATGGTCGCAACTGGGCAAACAGTGGGCCAGTCAAGTGACCATTCAGAGTCCTTTATGATGGAAACATTGGCTCCCGAATCCACAAGGCCTGTAAATCTGTGCCCATTAACTTGGCACGTCATGAGCGGCTGTGTGGCTGTGATGGCTGCTGCCCAGTAAACTTGTGGGTGTCCTGTGCTACCAAAGACCTCTGAACCCTGCTCCCTCGCCCCCTCCCCTGCAGGCGACGCACTGTAGAAGGAGATTAGTTGAGCAATCTTCTGTCCCTTTGGAATGAAACAGGAGGGTGAAGGGGTCCAGGCCATTATTAGAATCTCACTATGAGAATCTGAGTCTATCACTCCAGGCAGCACAAATAAACCCATTCTGGTAGTGGAGGATCTTCCAATCAGTAGTGTGTGCACCCCTGGGCTAAGGGGACCCCAACGCCCAGTCGGGATTAGCACCACCTCTGTGGAAGTTATGAAGACTGTGTCCCAGTTGGATAGGTCCAGCCCAGCGCTGGTTGGGGTGGAGGGGCACAGAGCGCTGGCTGACGTGGGGGGGGGGCAAATTGCCAGCCTGTTCCCCTGTGTCGCATTTGTCTGTTGCATCGGGGCGTGCGACAGTGCCCCTCGCCTCCAGTTTTTTGGCACCCTCCTTGCTTTTGGGTGCTTGCGGGGTGCCACTGCTAGGAGTTTTCTTAGGGCAATCCCTCTGAAAGTGATCGGAGGCTCCACAAATGTAGCAACCATTTCTGGGTCTGGCTCCCTCCTGTGCTCTTAATTGGGCACTCAGCGTTACTGCCAGTAAATCAGTTTGATATGCCAAAGAGCCAACCCCCTGACAGGCACGAACCAGTTCTGAAATGCTACAACTTTCCCTTTTAGGAAGGGTCTGCAGAATTCTTTTACAATCAGGGGTCGCATTCTCAAAAGCCAGTTGCCTGCTAAGTATTTCTCTGGCTTCCTCGTTTTCAATCTGCCTATCTAGGGCAGATTGCAGCCGATCTAGGAATTGTGTGTATGGTTCTGTTGGACTCTACATTATCTTTGTGAATGACAATTTGGTGTCTTTATCTGATGTGGGTAGTTTTCTCATTGCCCTCATTGCATGTTTTGCTATAATTCATATACTTCCCTATTGTACCCAGTTTGTGAGTCTATGGAATGGTAGTTACCCTCCCCTGTGAGTTGGTGTGTTGTTACCCCTGCTTGTGGGTCATTAGCATAAGCGGAGCAGATTTCTCAAAAATCGTTCAGCCACACATTGTACTGGGTGTTAGTGAGGCTTATTTTTAACAGGGTTCTCCAGTCGTGTGGCATGAAAATGTAGGTGGAGTTCAGTGTTTCCAAAAATGCAAGTGTGTTAGGGGAAGACACGCCAGTTTCTCTTATTAGTTGTCTCAGCTCTTTAGTTAGTTCATGTGGCAAGGGTTGGAATTGTCGGTTTTGGCGTGGGTCAATAACGACGGGGCATGCATTTATTACTTGCAAGTCCCCTATTCACAATGCCTCCTCTCTACACAAACCCCACCTATCAATCGATCCTTCTCCGTATACTGCCTCGTCCCCTCCCGGCAGAGCCATCCCAAAATCCTCCTCCTCATCCCCCCATTCCCCCCCCAGTAACCCCGGTGAACCCGGTTCCCTGTGGGGGGTGGCAGTGGGTGGAGGGGACGGTGCGGGGGCGGGGAAGGACGGGTCGTTCTCCAGTCTGCGTGGCGGGCAAGATGGTGGTGTCTGCTCCTGGGCGCGTGTTCAGCTATCATCTGCGGTATGGGTTGGCAAATAAGCTGGGTTAGCCCCCCCATCACCATTACAGGGCCCCCTGCGGTGATCCCATGGGCTGGGATCTCGCATCTCAGGCCCTGTCCCTTCCCGCCGACCCGTGTCCCTTGGGCTCCCGGTTCCCTTCCCCTTAGTTAAATCACGAATGGCTCCGCTCCCCCCCCCCCCCCCGCCGGGCTTTGTGTGTTTAAACTCCCATGCCTAAAATATGGGCTGTTGCTAGCAGCATGAGTGGGGGTGTGTGTGTTGGTGTTGGGTGCGTTTGTTGTTCGTTTGTGTGCTCTGCTTAATGCAGACATTATGGTTTACCAGGCTTGGAAAGCATTGTTTGCTTGGGGGTGTCCCCCCCAAGCTTTGAGTTTTATGAGGTTTCCTATTTTATCCCATATTTGTATGTGGAGGGTTTCAACCAGAGGCAGTTCTGGTACAGTTGCTTTAATGAACCGTACCAACTCTGTTAATTCTGCCCTTGTAGCCTGTATGTGATAGGGTTTTAGCAGGGTAGCTAGTGCATCTGTGTCCTGCGATACCTCAGTGGGGAAAAAGTTTCCCATTTTACCTTTGAATCTCGGCGCTGTGAATGTGCGCTGCTGAAGAGTGTGTATTTGCTGGCTGGTCCCGGTTGTCTGTTGACTGGGTCTGCGAGGCTGGGCTGTGGCGTCTCGGTGTGGGTGGCTGGTGTCCTCGGCGCAGGCTGTGAGCGGCCCCCTCTAGATGCGGCGCTGGTACTGGAATGCATGGGGGTCGGGCAGTAGGCAAACGAGCGGTAGTGGTAGCAGCAGGCTCTGGCTCAGTGGCTGGCATTGGTCGGCTCGGAGTTCGTCCAGCAGCCGCAGGCGCTGGGTTGGCGGCGTGGGGCAAGTGGGGCGGCAGCGGCGTTGGTCACGTGCAGGGTTGAGAACAGGAAAGAATCGTCATTATCCCCAGTAAAGAAAGCCTGGAAGTTTTGACTTTGTCTTGCAGTTGGTTGGTAAGCCTGGGCCCTACATGGGCAGGAAAAGCTTTCTATCGTAGCACTTTTCATCTGGGAGGAATCTTCATCCGTATGCAATTTTGAGTGTGAGGCTGGCAGTTTCATCTCAGGGCTGAAAACAGGAAACAACAGCCCTTCTGCCCAGGAAAGGAAGCCTGCAAGCTTTGGCTTTCTGGTAGCATGACACCCAAAATTGCATACTGCCAGTCCGACTCCCAAAATTGCATACAGACAAAGATTCCTCCCACACCAACGGTGCCACGACAGAAAGCTCTTGCTGCCCATGGAGTGCTCAGACTGGCCCACCAACTGCAACACAAAGTCAAAACTTCCAGGCTGTCATTCCTGGGGATAAGGGTTCTTGTTTCCTGTTTTCATCCCTGCCCTGAAACTGCCAGGTCGACAGCCAAACTTGCATGCGGATGAAGATTCCTTCCAAATCAAAGGTACCATGACAGAAAACACTTGCTGTCCATGGAGTGCCCAGGCTGACCCACCAATTGCACCAGAAAGCCAAAGTTTCCAGGCTTCCTTTCCTGGTCAGAAGGGTTGTTGTTTCCTGTTTTCAAACCTGAGATGAAACTGCCAGCCTCACACCCAAAATTGCATATGGATAAAAATTCTTCCCAAATCAAAGGTACCATGATAAAAATCTTTTGCTGCCCATGGTGTGCCCCGGGTGGCCCACCAACTACAAGACAAAGTCATAACTTCCAGGCTTTCTTTGCTGGGGATAATGGCGATCATTTCCTCTTCTCAGCGCTGAGATGAAACTGTCATTCCTCCCTGACAAAATTCCACACAAATCAAGATTCCTCCCAGACAGAATAGGACAGACTACAAAGCTCTTGCTGCCCATGGAGTGCCCAGGTTGGCCCACTAACTGCCCCAAAAAGCCAAAGCTTCCAGACTTCCATTCTAGGGTATAAGGACTCGTTCCCTGTTGTCAGCCCTGCCCTGAAACTGCCGGTCCGACTCCCAAAATTGCATACGGACAAAGATTCCTACCAAACCAGAGGTACTACGACAGAAAGCTCTTGTTGCCCATGGAGTTCCCAGGTTGACCCACCAATTGCCCCAGAAAACCAAAGCTTCCAGGCTTTATTTCCCAGGGAGAAGGGCTCTCGTTTCCTGTTTTCAGCCCTGAACCTAAAGGTACAGCATGACACCCAAAACTGCATATGGATGAAGATTCCTCCCAAATCAAAGGCACCACGACAGAAAGCTCTTGCTGTCTGTGGAGTGGGGCCGGCAAGCGCGGGCTCTGTCTATGGCGAACGACGCGCCCACGGTAAGGGGGGAAAGGCGTGGGCGGCTTGGCACGGGCATCAACCAGCGGGGGCGGCAGCAGTGGCTCCGGGGTCTCTGCAGATCGCTGGGAGGTGTGGGGGTTCGGGTGCTGCAGTGGGAAGGCGCGGCGTGGCGCCTTCGACAGGTCCCTGTGCGGTTTGAACATAGCGCGGTGGGGTTGCGGAGCCGGCAGGAGCGATAAGCGGGCAGGGAGCTGCGGTAGTTTCTGCTGGGCAGAAACCGGTGCAAGCTCCACGGGGTCTGGCGGTGGCTGAGGATGTTAGAGGCGGCAGTGGCAGAGTCGCTTTTGCGCAAGTGGCTGAGCTGCGGCAATTGGTAGCGGTGGAGCCATTTTTACCATGTGGCCGAGCCGCGGCAAACTGCGGGGCTTCCCCTGGCGGTTTTAAGGTGCTCCGTGGCCCGGGTCTCCGAGCTGCGGTGCACCACGCCGGTTAGAGTCTTCTCTGTGTGCTAGATGTTGAGGCTGCCTTTCAGTTTGACTCACTGCTTTGGTGTTGCATTGGACCCTCTCCGCTCTCTCCGGTTGCCTGCTCTGACCTCTCAGCTTCTTCTTTTCTTCATTCTTCTTCTCGTTCCTGTGCACTTTTCTAATATTTGGGAGTTCCTAAACTAACTTTCCATTTCTGAGACGCCACTGAGACAACGGGTTTAAAGACATCTACGTTTTTTGCGGTAAAAGATTCCCAAGTCAAAATAATAGACTCTATAACCGGAATCTACCACGAGTTTTGCCTGATCCAGGATAATCTTACTTAAAATAAGTTAAAATGTCCCTGTTCGGGCGCCATATGTTGGGGATGCAAGTCCTTGTATAACAAGGAAAAACTGCTCCTCGTGGTGTGGTGAGACAAAGAGACTTTATTTCAAAATCCGTGTTCTTTTATTCTTTCATACCATGCGACTTCTTTAGCCAATGGGGTTACCTATGTCGGCTCATACTCCCTTGGACTTCTCTGCCCCGGCATGTGCCATGTGCCTTAGACACACCTCCCACAAGAGTCAACCACGTAGACGCCCATGTGTGCAAAGGCTGAGCCAATGAGGAGCATCGCAACAATGAACAGGTAGACCAAGCTGCACAAGTCAAGGTGTCACAGGTGGACCTGGACTGGCAGCACAAAGGAGAGTTGTTCCTAGCACGGTGGTCCTATGATGCCTCAGGCCATCAGGGCAGAGATGCCACCCATAGATGGGCACGAGATTGAGGGGTGGACTTAACCAAGGTAATTTTTTCCCAGATTATCCGTGACTGTGAGACCTGTGCTGCCATTAAACAGGCTGAGACTGAAGCCCCTATTGGTATGGTGGATGTTAGAGTAAGTACAGATATGGGAAGGCCTGGTAAGTTGATTACATCACACTACCACGAACCCGCCAAGGTAAACGCTATGTGCTTACCATGGTGGAAGCCACCACTGGATGGCTGGAGACACGTCCGGTGCCTCACGTCACTGCCCGAAATACCATCTTGGGCCTTGAAAAGCAAGTCCTGTGGCGACATGGCACCCCTGAGCACATCGAGTCAGATAATGGGACTCATTTCAGGAACAGCTTAGTTGCCTCCTGGGCGGAGGAGTATGGCATCAAGTCGGTGTACCATACCCCATACCATGCAGCAGCCGCAGGGAAAGTGGAATGGCATAATGGACTGTTGAAAACTACCCTGAAGGCATTGGGTGGGGGGACATACAAGCACTGGGATCAACATCTAGCAAAGGTTACATGGTTAGTCAACATCAGAGGCTCCATCAACCGAGCCGGCCCTGCCCAATCAGAGTCTCTTCACACCGTGGATGGAGATAAGGTCCCAGTGATTCACGTGAGAGGTATGTTAGGTAAAAAGGTTTGGATTAGCCCTGCCTTGAGCAAAAGCAAACCCATTCGTGGGATTGTTTTTGCCCAAGGGCCCGGTTGCACCTGGTGGGTGATGCAGGAAGATGGAGAAACCCAGTGTATACCCCAAGGAGACCTTATTCTCAGGTTAACTGGTTGTAACTGTATATTTGCATCTGTATGTAACTCTGTATCAGTACCTGTATTTGTATCTACCTATTAGTAGATGTGTACATAGTTAGAATAATGCATGTATGTATGAAGTTCAAAGACTTAATCTGATAAAGTGTGAAAGCACGGAAAAGAAAAATTAGGGGTTGTTATGGTTTATAGATCTGAGAGAGGAATTTTCCCTTCCCCTGCTTTCCCTGTAAGAGAAACAGAGTTCTAAGGGGGCAGGGAGTCAATTAACCTTACAAAAGAACTGGCTGACCTGGTTAATGGCCCATTAACTGCTGGAGTGAGGGGGGAGATATTTTTGGGCAGACGGGGAGGACGGGGAGACGGCAGAGTGCTCGGGCCAGGACAGGGACGGGGACTGTTTTCAGGCATTTCTAGAGGAAAGTCTGGGAACCAGCTCTCTTCCCTGGTTCTGTCGTCCTGGTGAGACCTGACTACAGGCCCTGCACCACCAGTGACTTGTGATTCCTGCCGGGGCTGACGAGTCTTTGCTGCTTCTTTTCATTGGAGAGGTCTGTGCTTGCTGGGAGAAAGAGGGGAGAGCCTTGGAACACTACCATCTGGGAACAGTGAGTCCTCTTGGGGGGTGAACTTTTTTTTCTCACCGCTTCCCTCCGTTGAGGAGAAGGGGTCCCCCTATTTCCCTTCTCGGTTTCTCCTGCGGGCCAGGACTGCTCCCTCCAGACCCCTCTGCCCATGTGGTGGCTGCTGGAGCCCAACAGCGCCCCCTGCTGACCACGATGGGGTACTGCTGGTCCTACAGCTTCAGTGATCCCACAGCGCCCCCTGCAGGCCACGACAGGGTACTGCAGACCCTGTACCTTTAGCAACCAAACAGTGCCCCCTGCTGGCCACAACAGGGCGTTGCAGACCCTGCACCTTCCAGCGATCCAGCAATGCCCCCTGCAGGCCACAATTAGGACTGTGCTAAAGGACAGAGAAGTATTCTTTTAGACTTTTTGTTGTTGTTGTTGTTGTTTTTTCTAGGATTGCTGTCTAGTTCCTTGGTTTTTTTTTTTGTTGCTGTTTTTACCAACATACATATATCTTTTAA
The DNA here is from genome assembly GCF_003945725.1 of Corapipo altera. Classification (NCBI taxonomy): domain Eukaryota; kingdom Metazoa; phylum Chordata; class Aves; order Passeriformes; family Pipridae; genus Corapipo; species Corapipo altera. The sequence goes on from NW_020885035.1 coordinate 22,852, forward strand.
TAAAGGGTTGTTATTTCTTCTGTTTTTCCACATTTTCCTCGAGTAAAGCCCCTTAATTTGACATTACGACTGCAGAGAGAGAGGAGTTTGGTCTACCTCATAACTCATCCTCTTTAGCAAACAGTCCAGTCTCATCAGACTGCGACAGGGGTGGATAATGTTATAGGTTATAAATCTGAGAGAGGAATTTTTCTTTCCCTGCTTCCCTATAAGAGAAACAGAGTTTCAAATAGGGAAGGGGGAAGGGAGGTAATTAGCCTTACAAAGGAATTAGCTCACCAGACTGCAATCCTTGCTGATGGACCAGCAGAGAAGCTGGGGAGAGAGGGGAGGCTGGCTCTGTTCAGAGGGGAGAGGGTCAGACAGTGGAGTTGGCTCTCAGAGGTATATGGGGGTCTGAGTGCAGGCATTTGGGGAGAGGGACTGGGATCTGGTTTTTTTGGCTTCTCATCCTGGTCAGCTCAGACTGCTGACTTCGACTTGCCTGGCTGTCCCACTCCCCAGATCTGCTGTGTTTCATCAGAGAGTTTGCATGCTCGCGGGAGAGAAGGGAGGAGTTTTGAGACGCCGTCACCTGGGACAGTGGGGAGTCCCATGGGAGTGGACTGCTTCCCTTTCCTTTTTCCTCCCACTGAGGGAAGGGTCCGCCATTTCCTTCTTGGTTTCTCCCATGGTCCAGGACCGCCTCCCCTCCCCCCGGACCCCTCTCCCTGCATGGTGACCACCGGAGCCCAACAGCGCCCCCTGCAGACCACGACAGAGAACTGCAGGCCCTGCACCTTCAGCGATCCAACAGCGCCCCCTGAAGGCCATGATTAGGACTGTGCTAAAGAACAGAGAAGTATTCATTCAGACCCTTTTTTTTTTCTAGAATTACTGTCTAGTTTTTTTGTGTTCTGTTACTGTTTTTTCCAACATACATATATCTTTTAATAAAGGGTTGCTATCTCTTCTGGATTTTTCCACAATTCCTCGATTAAAACCCTCATAATTTTGAATTTACAATTGCTGAGAGAGAGGAGTTTTGTCTATCTTCCAACTGATCCTCTTCAGCAAACATTCCAGTCTCCTCAGACTGAGACTGTGGAATTTTGTCAGGGAGGAATGGCAGTTGGAGTGCAGGGCTGAGAACAGGAAACAATCGCCATTATCCCCAGCAAAGAAAGCCTGGAAGTTTTGACTTTGTCTTGCAGTTGGTGGACCACCTGGGGCACTCCATGGACAGCAAGAGCTTTCTGTCGTGGTAGCTTTGATTTGGGAGGAATCTTCATTGGTATGCAATTTTGGGTGTGAGGCTGGCAGTTTCATCTCAGGGCTGAAAAGAGGAAACAACAGCCCTTCTGTCCAGGAAAGGAAGCCTGCAAGCTTTGGCTTTCTGGTGCAATTGGTGGGTCAGCCTGGGAACTCCATGGACAGCAAGAGCTTTCTGTCATGGTACCTTTGGTGTGGGACGAATCTTTGTCCGTACGCAATTTTGGGAGTCGGACTGGCAGTTTCAGGGCAAGGATGAAAACAGGAAGCCAGAGCCCTTATCCCTAGGATAGAAAGCCTAGAAGCTTTGGTTTTCTGGGTCAGTTGGTGGGCTGCCTGGGCACTCCATGGGCAGCCAGAGCTTTCTGTGCTGGCACCTTTTCCCTGGGAGGAATCCTCATTTGTATCGGTTTTGGGGGGGGAGGGCCGGCAATGACAGCGCAGGGCTGACCAAAGGGGACATCAACCTTTTGCCCCAGGACAGAAAGCCTGTGAGCTTTGGTTTTCAGGTGCAATTGGTGGCGCAGTCTGGGCACTCCGTGGGCAGCTGTCGGAGGACAGAAATTGTGTGAACAATTTCTATTGCATTTCTGAG